>NW_025539618.1:0-10000 GCF_020615455.1 Coregonus clupeaformis | reverse complement strand
CATTTGCTAATTATGGAAGGTAGCCTTGCGGTTAGAGCGTTGGGCCAGTAACCGAAAGGTTGCTGGTTCGAATACCCGAGCCGACAAGGTGAAATATCTGTCAATGTGCCCTTGAGCAAGGCACTTAACCCTAATTTGCTCCAGGGGTGCCGTACTACTATGGCTCACCCTGTAAAACAACACATTACACTGCACCTATCCGGTGTGACAGTACAACATAATTAATTTTTTCTGGCACACATTATTATATTATATATATAATTATTTATGGTGCTGTAGAAATTATACTGTAGTTTGTTGAGATGATTGGTGATGTTATGGTGACCTCTACTGGTCAGAAAGGAGTACTGGTTATTTGTGCCCATAACCTGATTGTGAACTATAGGCTACACTGAGAAACAGCCATCAAATCAAACTGGGAGCGATTTCGAATGTCTGACATGATACATTTTTTTACTAAAAATGTACCTGATTTGTGACAAAGTCTAATAACATCAGTGAAGATGTAGTATTCAACCCTTTCCAAATAGACATGGACCATTATAGACAATACACTCTTAGAAAGAAAGGTTGTTCCGTTTGTCCCCATAGGAGAACCCCTTTTTGGCTCCAGGTAGAACCCTTTGGTGTTGAAAGGGTTCTCCCGAGTGGCGCAGTGGTCTAAGGCACTGCATCACAGTGCTAGCTGTGTCACTAGAGGATCCTGGTTTGAGTCCAGGCTCTGTCGCAGCCGGCCGCGACCGAGAGACCCATGGGCAGCGCACAATTGGTCCAGCGTCGTCCAAGGTAGGAGAGGGTTTGGCCGGCAGGGATGTGGGTTCGTTTCCCACGGGGGGCCAGTATGAAAAAAAATAATAATAATAATAAACGTATGCATTCACTAACTGTAAGTCGCTCTGGATAAGAGCGTCTGCTAAATGACTAAAATGTCATGTAGAACCTTATATTAATGAAAGGGTTCCACTTGGAACCAAAAATAGTTATTTGCAGAGGGTTCTCCTACGGGGACAAATGAAGAACCCTTTATGGTTTCAGACACCTACAGCACCCGATGTCACAGGAAGGCCAAAAAGATAATCAAGGACATCAACCACCCGAGCCACGGCCTGTTCACCCCGCTACCATCCAGAAGGCGAGGTCAGTACAGGTGCGTCAAAGCTGGGACCGAGAGACTGAAAAACAGATTCTATCTCAAGGCCATCAGACTGTTAAACAGCCATCACTAGCACATTAGAGGCTGCTGCTGCCTATTGAAATCACTGGCCACTTTAAGAAATGGAACACTAGTCACTTTAATAATGTTTACATATCCTGCATTACTCATCTTATATGTATATACTGTATTCTATAATATTCTACTAATATGCCGCTCTGATATCGCTCGTCCATATATGTATATACAGTGAGGGAAAAAAGTATTTGATCCCCTGCTGATTTTGTACGTTTGTCCACTGATAAAGAAATGATCAGTCTATCATTTTAATGGTAGGTTTATTTGAACAGTGAGAGACAGAATAACAACAAAAAAATCCAGAAAAACGCATGTAAAAAATGTTATAAATTGATTTGCATTTTAATGAGGGAAATAAGTATTTGACCCCCTCTCAATCAGAAAGATTTCTGGCTCCCAGGTGTCTTTTATACAGGTAATGAGCTGAGATTAGGAGCACACTCTTAAAGGGAGTGCTCCTAATATCAGTTTGTTACCTGTATAAAAGACACCTGTCCACAGAAGCAATCAATCAGATTCCAAACTCTCCACCATGGCCAAGACCAAAGAGCTCTCCAAGGATGTCAGGGACAATATTGTAGACCTACACAAGGCTGGAATGGGCTACAAGACCATCGCCAAGCAGCTTGGTGAGAAGGTGACAACAGTTGGTGCGATTATTCGCAAATGGAAGAAACACAAAAGAACTGTCAATCTCCCTCGGCCTGGGGCGCCATGCAAGATCTCACCTCGTGGAGTTGCAATGATCATGAGAACGGTGAGGAATCAGCCCAGAACTACATGGGAGGATCTAGTCAATGATCTCAAGGTAGCTGGGACCATAGTCACCAAGAAAACAATTGGTAACACACTGCGCCTGATGGGGTGAGGTTGTGTTTCTCTAAGCGGGAGGTAAGCTTGGCTTCTTCTTTATATGGTGTCGAGTAAAGCTTAAACCATGCATTTAGATTGTAGGTAGTTTATCTAGGTAGTTATTGTAGGTAAGTATTGTATTCAGCTGAGCCCGGTGAAGCACGAGGCTAGCTAACCCACTACCTGGACCAATAAAGCTAGCTAGCGGGTAGCTACTGGTAACTATTAGCAACTGTGGATAGTTGTTTCCAATGTTATTTCACGCTTAAGAGTACCTGTAATTATGCCAGCTAGCTACCTACCATTCAGCTGTTTTTCTAACCTCATTATCTGAAGCTTTAACGTTATGTAGTTAGTAGTTACTGTACTCGAAATGTAGCTAGCTTGTTGCTACCTGGATAGCTAACTAAACAATAGCTGGAACGAGCTGTAAAGTTTGGAGACGCTTTCTCTCCGTTGGGACAGACGTGAACTGGCTAAATCGATTCAGTAGCTAGCTTTACACTTAACTAGCTAACAGTAGCTATTAAGGGTAAGTTATAACCTACATTTATTTTAATTTTATTTTTACATACTGGTAACCAGAGTCGTTCAAAAGGAATTCAAGACATGGGTGACTAGTTCACGTTAGCTTGGCTCTCTCTGTGTGTTTCATACTGTGGGAGGAGGGGTTGGTTCATTGACAGAGAGCAATGACCAGCTAACTATTCTAGCTAGCTAACTAACAGGCTGAATAAGTTGACGACGTACTCACTCAAACTGTAAAAACTAACCCCAAAACTTTACACAACGTTAGACACGGACACGAATGATCTGTTTAGCGTGTTAACACACTATTGGTAGTTTGTTGTAACCGAGTATTGGTGCTAAACCGTGTTATTGGAAGCTAGCATGCTAGTTAGCTATGGCGTCATAGGATATGGTGCCCTGGGCGGTTTTTACAGAAGAATACTGTACCAAGTTAGCTAGCTGAATAAACTAAGTTAGAGTCTATTCCTAGAAAACATTGAACTGCTGTAGTTTACAACAATTATAATTTCTAAAATGGAAGTTGGGAGAGTTATATTTGAGTGTTTCAGTGAAACGTATGTGAGGGAGGCCCCGCTCTCTCGCTTTCCCAGATGTTTAGTTAATTTCATTCCGATCTCCTTTGCATTATTGTAGCCTTTTCTGTACCCTGTAAACTGTGTCTGTCTATCCCTGTTCTCTCCTCTCTGCACAGGCCATACAAACGCTTCACACCGCGTGGCTGCTGCCACTCTAATCTGGTGGTCCCTGCGCGCACGACCCACATGGAGTTCCAGGTCTCTGGAAGCCTCTGGAACTGCCGTTCTGCGGCCAACAAGGCAGAGTTCATCTCAGCCTATGCTACCCTCCCTCGACTTCTTGGCGCTGACGGAAACATGAATTACCACAGAAAACACTGCTACTCCTACTGCTCTTTCCTCGTCTGATAATTGGCCCAGCATCGTCCAGGGTAGGGGAGGGAATGGCCGGCAGGGGATGTGGCTCAGTTGGTAGAGCATGGCGTTTGCAACGCCAGGGTTGTGGGTTCGATAAAATAATATATGCGCTAACTGTAAGTCGCTCTGGATAAGAGCGTCTGCTAAATGACGTAAATGTAAAGTAAATGATCATGTGTTCTCGCATACCCCGAGAGCATCTGGTCAGTGCGGCGGTGGCACAGGAATCCTCATCTCCCCCAAGTGGGCATTCTCTCTTTTTCCCCTGACCCATCTGTCTATCTCCTCATTTGAATTCCATGCTGTCACAGTCACTAGCCCATTCAAGCTTAACATCCTTGTCATTTATCGCCCTCCAGGTTCCCTTGGAGAGTTCATCAATGAGCTTGACACCTTGATAAGTTCCTTTCCTGAGGATGGCTCATCCCTCACAGTTCTGGGTGACTTTAACCTCCCTACGTCTGCCTTTGACTCATTTCTCTCTGCCTCCTTCTTTCCACTCCTTTCCTCTTTTGACCTCACAGTCCCCCCCGTCCCCCCTACTCCTAAAGCAGGCAATACGCTTGACCTTATCTTTACTAGATGCTGTTCTTCTACTAATCTCACTGCAACTCCCCTCCAAGTCTCCGACCACTACTTTGTATCCGTTTCTCTCTCGCTCTCCTCCAACACTACTCACTCTGCCCCTACTCAGATGGTAATGTGCTGTCGCAACCTTCACTCTCTCTCTCCCGCTACGCTCTCCTCTTCCATCCTATCATCTCTTCCCTCTGCTAAATCCTTCTCTCTCCGATCTCCTGATTCTGCCTCCTCAACCTTCCTCTCCTCCCTTTCTGCATCTTTTGACTCTATGTCCCCTATCCTCCCGGCCGGCTCGGTCCTCCCCTCCTGCTCTGTGGCTTGACGACTCATTGCGAGCTCACAGAAGAGGGCTCCGGGCAGCCTTGCGGAAATTGAGGAAAACTAGACTCCCTGTGGACCTGGCATCTTTTCACTCCCTCCTCTCTACATTTTCTTCATCTGTTTCTGCTGCTAAAGCCACTTTCTACCACTCTAAATTTCAAGCCTCTGCCTCAAACCCTAGGAAGCTCTTTGCCACCTTCTCCTCCCTGCTGAATATCCCCCCCTCCTCCCTCTCTGTGGATGACTTCGTCAACTTTTTTAAAAGAAGGTTGACGACATCCGATCCTCATTTATTAAGTCAAATGACACAGCTGGTCCTGCTCACACTGCCCTACCCTATGCTTTGACTTCTTTCTCCCTCTCTCTCCAGATAAAATCTTGCAACTTGTGACGGCCGGCCGCCCAACAACCTGCCCGCTTGACCCTATCCCCTGCTCTCTTCTCCAGACCATTTCCGGAGACCTTCTCCCTCACCTCACTCATCAACTCATCCTTGACCGCTGGCCATGTCCCTTCCGTCTTCAAGAAAGCGAGAGTTGCACCCCTCCTCAGAAAACCTACAATCGATCCCTCTGATGTCAACAATTACAGACCAGTATCCCTTCTTTCTTTTCTCTCAAACTCTTCAGCGTGCCGTCTTTAGCCAACTCTCCTGCTATCTCTCTCAGAATGACCTTCTTGATCCAAACCAGTCAGGTTTCAAGACTGGTCATTCAACTGAGACTGCTCTTCTCTGTGTCACGGAGGCTCTCCGAACTGCTAAAGCTAACTCTCTCTCCTCTGCTCTTATCCTTCTAGACCTATCCACTGCCTTTGATACTGTCAACCATCAGATCCTCCTCTCCACCCTCACCGAGCTGGACATCTGCGCCGCTGATCACTCTTGGATTGTGTCCTACCTGACAGGTTGCTCCTACCACGTGGTGTGGCGAGAATCTGTCTCCGCACCACGCGCTCTCACCACTGGTGTTTCCCAGGGCTCAGTTCTAGGCCCTCTCCTATTCTCGCTATACACCGTCACTCGGCTCTTTCATATCCTCACATGGTCTCTCCTATCATTGCTACGCAGACGACACACAATTAATTTTCTCCTTTCCCCCTTCCGATAACCAGGTGGCAAATCGCATCTCTGCATGTCTGGCAGACATATCAGTGTGGATGTCGGATCACCACCTCAAGCTGAACCTCAGCAAGACTGAGCTGCTCTTCCTCCCGGGGAAGGACTGCCCGCTCCATGATCTTGCCATCCCGGTTGACAACTCCAGTGTGTCCTCCTCCCAGAGTGCAAAGAACCTTGGCGTGACCCTGGACAACACCCTGTCGTTCTCCACTAACATCAAAGCGGTGACCCGATCCTGCAGGTTCATGTTCTACAACATTCGCAGAGTACGACCCTGCCTTACACAGGAAGCGGCACAGGTCCTAATCCAGGCACTTGTCATCTCCCGTCTGGATTACTGCAACTCCCTGTTGTCTGGGCTCCCTGCCTGTGCCATTAAACCCCTACAACTCATTCCCAAATTCTCTCACGTCACCCCGCTCCTCCGCACACTCCACTGGCTTCCAGTTGAGGCTCGCATCTACTACAAGACCATGGTATTTGCCTACGGAGCTGTGAGGGGAACGGCACCTCCTTACCTTCAGGCTCTGATCAGACCCTACACCCAAACGAGGGCACTACGTTCATCCACCTCTGGCCTGCTAGCCCCACTACCTCTACAGAAGCACAGTTCCCGCTCAGCCCAGTCAAAGCTATTCGCTGCTCTGGCACCCCAATGGTGGAACAAGCTGCCCCACGACGCCAGGACAGCGGCGTCACTGACCACCTTCCGGAGACACTTGAAACCCCACCTCTTTAAGGAATACCTGGAATAGTATAATAGTAATCCTTCTACCCCCCCTCCCCCACCCCCCATACAATTGTTTTTTTGGGTGGTTGTCCCACTGGCTATCCTAAGGTGAATGCACCAATTTGTAAGTCGCTCTAGATAAGAGCATCTGCTAAATGACTTAAATGTTTTTAAAAAATGTAAATGTTTTCCCCTTGCGCCTGTCTTTCTCAAGTTCCTGTTTTCTAGTTTTGACCATTCTGCCTGCCGTTCTGTACCTTTTGGACTCTGATCTGGATTACTGACCTCTGCCTGCCATTGACCTGTTTGCCTGCCCCGTTTTTGTAATAAACTTTTGTTCCTTCGACACTGTCTGCATCTGGGTCTTCTCCTGAAACATCTAAGGGATGCTCTCAATATATAATAATATGTCATTTAGCAGACGCTTTTATCCAAAGTGACTTACAGTCATGTGTGCATACATTTACATTTACATTTACATCATTTAGCAGACGCTCTTATCCAGAGCGACTTACAAATTGGTGCATTCACCTTATAGCCAGTGGGACAACCACTTCACAAATTATTATTTTTTATTATTTTTTTAATCTTTTTTTTTTCTTTTTTTTTCTGTTTCTTTTTTCTTTTTTCTTTTTTTAGGGGGGGGTAGAAGGATTACTTTATCCTATCCCAGGTATTCCTTAAAGAGGTGGGGTTTCAAATGTCTCCGGAAGGTGGTGAGTGACTCCGCTGTCCTGGCATTTTTCTGTATGGATCGAACCCACTAACCTGGCGTTACAAGCGCCATGCTCTACCCATTGAGCTACAGAGGACCACGTTGAGCTACAGAGGACCACAGTAACAATTCCAGTAATTGGTACAGTTCAGTGGTATTCACAAAACTACTTTATATGAATAAACCATGATTAGTCTGTGTGATATATACTGCATAACATATAAATATAACTAAAATAGCAATACAGTGGAAAACTGTAATTCCCCCCCAAAATGAATTGAATTGTTACAGATCAAATACTCCTAATATTTCCCTGGATCTTGTCATGTCACAGATGAAACCAAACAGTTGGAGTTTCCACGCATGACTTAATCATTCTTACAACTTTCATGTAAAACTACCGATTAATTCTGTACAACACAACAACGAAAGTGTCATCCCCAGCATCAACATATATATAAGTCCGACCTCTCAATCTGACTGGCCTTCAGGCCTATCAATCATTCCAACCAAACAGGGCGCTTTGATTCACTCCAGGGCCCCGCCCCCGCTTATTTTATAGCGATGATGTCTTTGAATAATGAATTATCGCACTGTATTACAGAGACCCCCCCCCCCGATTATTATTCCGTACACAACCAATCATAAGAAACTAGCTCCCTGGTATACAGAAAATACCCGAGCTTTGAAGCAAGCTTCCAGGAAATTGGAACGGAAATGGCGCCACACCAAACTGGAAGTCTTCCGACTAGCTTGGAAAGACAGTACCGTGCAGTACCGAAGAGCCCTCACTGCTGCTCGATCATCCTACTTTTCCAACTTAATCGAGGAAAATAAGAACAATCCAAAATTTCTTTTTGATACTGTTGCAAAGCTAACTAAAAAGCAGCATTCCCCAAGAGAGGATGGCTTTCACTTCAGCAGTGATAAATTCATGAACTTCTTTGAGGAAAAGATCATGACCATTAGAAAGCAAATTACGGACTCCTCTTTGAATCTGCGTATTCCTCCAGGGCTTAGCTGTCCTGGATCTGCACAGACTCTGCGAGGGCCTGGGATCGGGAGAGACACTTAAGTGTTTTAGTACTATATCTCTTGACACAATGATGAAAATAATCATGGCCTCTAAACCTTCAAGCTGCATACTGGATCCTATTCCTACTAAACTGCTGAAGGAGCTGCTTCCTGTGCTTGGCCCTCCTATGTTGAACATAATAAACAGCTCACTATCCACCGGATGTGTACCAAACTCACTAAAAGTGGCAGTGATAAAGCCTCTCTTGAAAAAGCCAAACCTTGACCCGGAAAATATAAAAAACTATCGGCCTATATCGAATCTTCCATTCCTCTCAAAAATTTTAGAAAAAGCTGTTGCGCAGCAACTCACTGCCTTTCTGAAGACAAACAATGTATACGAAATGCTTCAGTCTGGTTTTAGACCCCATCATAGCACTGAGACTGCACTTGTGAATGTGGTAAATGACCTTTTAATGGCGTCAGGCCGAGGCTCTGCATCTGTCCTCGTGCTACTAGACCTTAGTGCTGCCTTTGACACCATCGATCACCACATTCTTTTGGAGAGACTGGAAACCCAAATTGGTCTACACGGACAAGTTCTGGCCTGGTTTAGATCCTACCTGTCGGAAAGATATCAGTTTGTCTCTGTGAATGGTCTGTCCTCCGACAAATCAACTGTACATTTCGGTGTTCCTCAAGGTTCCGTTTTAGGACCACTATTGTTTTCACTATATATTTTACCTCTTGGGGATGTTATTCGAAAACATAATGTTAACTTTCACTGCTATGCGGATGACACACAGCTGTACATTTCAATGAAGCATGGTGAAGCCCCAAAATTGCCCTCGCTAGAAGCCTGTGTTTCAGACATAAGGAAGTGGATGGCTGAAAACTTTTTACTTTTAAACTCGGACAAAACAGAGATGCTTGTTCTAGGTCCCAAGAAACAAAGAGATCTTCTGTTAAATCTGACAATTCATCTTGATGGTTGTAAAGTCGTCTCAAATAAAACTGTGAAGGACCTAGGCGTTACTCTTGACCCTGATCTCTCTTTTGACGAACATATCAAGACTGTTTCAAGGACAGCTTTTTTCCATCTACGTAACATTGCAAAAATCAGAAATTTTCTGTCCAAAAATGATGCAGAAAAATTAATCCATGCATTTGTTACTTCTAGGTTAGACTACTGCAATGCTCTATTTTCCGGCTACCCGGATAAAGCACTAAATAAACTTCAGTTAGTGCTAAATACGGCTGCTAGAATCCTGACTAGAACCAAGAAATTTGATCATATTACTCCAGTGCTAGCTTCCCTACACTGGCTTCCTGTTAAGGCAAGGGCTGATTTCAAGGTTTTACTGTTAACCTATAAAGCGTTACATGGGCTTGCTCCTACCTATCTTTCCGAGTTGGTCCTGCCGTACATACCAATACGTACGCTACGGTCACAAGACGCAGGCCTCCTAATTGTCCCTAGAATTTCTAAGCAAACAGCGGGAGGCAGGGCTTTCTCCTATGGATCTCCATTTTTATGGAACAGTCTGCCTACCCATGTGAGAGACGCAGACTCGGTCTCAACCTTTAAGTCTTTACTGAAGACTTATCTCTTCAGTAGGTCATATGATTGAGTGTAGTCTGGCCCAGGAGTGTGAAGGTGAACGGAAAGGCTGGAGCAACGAACAGCCCTTGCTGTCTCTGCCAGGCCGGTTCCCCTCTCCACTGGGGTTCTCTGCCTCTAACCCTGTTGCAGGGGCTGAGTCACTGGCTTGCTGGTGCTCTTTCATGCCGTCCCTGGGAGGGGTGCGTCACTTGAGTGGGTTGAGTTACTGACGTGATCTTCCTGTCTGGGTTGGCGCCCCCCTTGGTTTGTGCTGTGGTGGAGACCTCTGTGGGCTATACTCGGCCTTGTCTCAGGATTGTAAGTTGGTGGTTGGGGATATCCCTCTAGTGGTGCGGGGGCTGTGCTTTG
>NW_025539617.1:0-12139 GCF_020615455.1 Coregonus clupeaformis | reverse complement strand
TTTAAGAGTATCTTGCGTGAGTTTTGTTATTTTGTACTTTGTTGAGTTTTGTGTTCTTACCTCCGTTTTTGTTCCTACCTGCAGTCGTCAGCCTTCCACTCCACCTCTCTGATTGCTATCACCTGAAGACTGCACCCCCAACTACTCAACCACGCCGCCCGCTCTGTCCCTGGATTATACTGCACCTTTTTGTAGGTATCCAATAAACCCTCACCTTCGTTCAACTCTCCCCTTGTCCTGGTCTGCTTTTGGTTCTGGCTGAGGGAACTGTGACAGAGCATCGACTTAATTATGAGCCCAGCGGACCTGACTGATAGCCATGCCATTACCCAGCAGGAGAAGATGTTGGGCCATCATAGCATGGTACTGCAGATATCAGCGTTGTCAGTTCGAACTTTCTACCGGCTGACGGAGGTCCCAACCACCGCCAGTGTCCGGGTGGAGGACTCACTGCAGATTTCACCCATCTGTCCTCTTTCGCTTCTGAAGTTGTGTCCCTCCGTGAAGCCCAAGGTGCCGACACCGGATAAATATGAGGAGCTGGAAGATGCCGTTCCTTCCTTATGCAGTGTGGATTGAAGGTGTTCGATCTACAGCCCTACTCTTATGCCACTGACAAACCTGAGGCCAACCTTTTTTGATTAGGTGCTGCATTGGTCGGCGGCCACGGAGTGAGCTTCAGCCGTTTGGGAGCGACAGGATCTCTATACCTTTGACGAGGTCGCTCTTGGGCCATTCGATCGAGGGAGGGCGCGCTAAGCGTCTGTTTTTCTCTGCAGAACTTCATGGCGTGCTTTGATAATTCGACGTTGGCTGTGTGGAGAGTGGGTGGGCAGGGAGTCTTTGCAAGCGACCTTTTACCAGGAGCCTGTCGAGCAGCTCAAGGATGAGTTGATCTCCTATCCGGAGCCTAGTACCTGACAACTTGGTACTTGTTATTCGGTGTTCTCCGGGGCGAAGGAGGGAGAAGCAATGGGAGTCCGTCCAATCGATCAACTTCTCAGTTCCCAGTCGGATCGGGTGGTGACCAGTACCACGTCGATCATTCTCCACCACTAGGATTAATAAACCTCTCTCCCATTCTGAACCCATGCAAGTGGGCGGCACCGGTTTAACCAGGACTCCCACCTAGGCTAAACCACTGCTGCCTCTCCACTGTACATTCGGATCCATCTCCACTTGTTCCCGGCGGTCGATCAAACTCCTGACTCGCTAAAGTTGGGAGGACTTTTAGCGAGCCAGTTTCAGCACTCTCCCAGTACCTCTGTCAGGCCCACTTCCACGGCTACCCTTGTGAACAGGAATCAAGCTTAGCGCTTAAAAACACTTTATCGATTCAGGTGCCGATGGAAGCTTTCTTGATCCCGTTGGTACTGGGGCTTTCCAAGGAGCATTGCAAGCCTTGGCACCACTCTGAGCGAGTAGTCTGGCCTAATATCCGCATAACTGGTTAAGTCGTTATCAATCATTAGAAATGATTTCATTTCATTCTGCCGTCTTCCCATGTTCCTCTATTCCCTTGATACCCCTGGCTGAAACACAATTTCGATTGGGCGTCTGTGGAGCAAGGTAACCAGTTGGAGCCTTGATTGTCATACTAACTGTCTCCAAACTGCCTGCCCCCATTCGGTTCCCATCAGTGATTGAGGCTAAACCCCCGATTTGTCCCTGGTTCCCACATATCATTTGGGGGAAGTTTTCGAGTAAGCAGAAGAGCTCTGTCACTTCCCTCCCCACCCGACCATATGATTGTACCATCCAACCTGGTTCCTGGAGCTGTCTACCCCAAGGAAGGTTATATATCTCCCACCTGAGCAGTATGGCGTTGTACCATCAAATCCTTTTATCCCTCGTCATCACCCTGAGAGGATTCTTCTTTGTGGGGGATGACTCTCTTCACCTTTTCCATTCGGGGTTAATACATCCGTCAAACTATCCCCTGCCCTTGATATTCTCCTTCGACTCCTTACAGGGTGCTACGGTGTTCACCAAGTTAACCTACGCAATGCGCTATCACCTAGTCCGGATCGGGGGAGTGGTTGTCGGGTTTCAATACACCGATGGGACGCCGTAGATATCAGGTGATACGTTTGGACTGACCAATGCTCCAGTGATTATTCCAGAGTATGTACCATCTGAGATTGATCGTCTCTTCGTGTTTGTTTACCTGATACATTCTATCTTTCACCTTCCCCCCTCCGCATGTCCGGCGGTTCTCATTTTATCCTTTCGTGAAGCAGTGCAGTTTCCCGCCCACCCCACATCCTTTCTCGGAGTACATCATCTCCAGGGTGAGATTAGGATGGACCAGGAGAAGGTTAAAGCTGATTCTAAAATAGGCTTGGTGCGAGATTACATCCAATTAGGGGTTTGCAATTTCTACTATGAATTCATCCGGGATTACGCCCGTGTGGCCCTCCATTAACTGCTTACTTCCAGCATCAGGACAGCTTCCAGAGGTGGAATCCCGGAGTTTCTGATTTGAAAAGCGATTCACCAACGCACGATTACTCTCTCCAACCGGACAGCCCTCGTTGTCGTTGAAGTGACGCGTCTATGTGTTACCCATCTATTCGATGCTCCACATAATCCTCCCTCCCCTACTCTAATCCTTTCGCCTCTGATGTGGGTAACCGGGAGCTTCTCGCGTAAAACTTGCTTTATCCCACTGGTTGGAGGGCCGAGCCAACCGTTTATTGTCTGACTACCACAAAATTTTCATTATTCTCTTTCTCCCCGTCCAGGCCAGGTGAGCGTTGTTTTCACGATTCAATTTGCCCCTGACGTTCGACCTGGATCTCCTCAGAAGCGGCTGGCGAGGCGCCTTGTCCCGGATATTCTCTCAAGACGGAGGGTGGGTCGGGCCAGTATTCTCCCCCGGCACTGTATAAGTGATGTGGAGGATTGGGAGGAGGTGCTCCCCTTACTCCCTCCCAAATTCGTTTTTGTGCCTGAAATTCGGTTCAAATCCTACTATCACTCAAATGGTCCCACCCAGCAAGATGGCTTGTCACCCCGGCGTGGCTTTCGACGATCTTTCTTCGCAGCGTTTTTGGTGGCACTCCATGCCATCTCGGGTTTTATTGCTGCCTGTCCAGTGTGTCGCTTTAAGAATAAGAGTACCAACATCGGCCCAACTCTGACTTCTTCATCCCCTTCCCTATTCCCGCTCCATGATTCGCATCTGGCCCTGAACCCGTCGGTTCCCTTCGGAACACGTCGTTCTACCACTCGTGACATTATTCCCCACTTTGTGCCTATGCCAAGCTTCCCCTCTGCCTCGGAGGCGTCCAGAGATCCTGGTTAGGGGAGGTTTTCAGGGTCCACGGGTTGCCCAGTGATATCTGGTTTCCAGACCGTTGGCCCTCAGTTTACCTCTGCTGTCTCGGAAGTCCTTCTGTTTTGGCCATTGGAGCTACAGTCCATCTCACATCTGGTTTTCACCCCCAATCCAATGGTCAGGCGGAGAGAAGCCACAGAAGATAATCCCGTACGCGTGTCTGTGGCCTCTTCCAACCCCCACCTCCTGGGCCTCTCAGTTGCCTTGGGTTGAATCACACTACTCTCCTACATCCGGCCACTGGATGTCTCCCTTCCCGGAGTGCCTGTATGGCTGTCCCTCCCCTGTTCCCTTCTCAGGAGAAAGCTCTCCAGTGCCTTCTGTTCCAGGCCCTCCGAGCGTTGCCACCGACCTGGCCGGAAGCACTCTTAGAGTCCGGACCGGTGTCAGCTCCAGGCTCGGTCCGCTCCCACCTATACCATCGAATGGGTTTGGTTGCCACCGAGGATCTTCACGTTACGGGACTTAGTCTAGGAAGTTGTTCGGAGTTTATTGGTCCGTTTGTGGTGGAGAAGGTGATCAATCCAGTGGCCGTGCACTCAAAGCTTCCGAGGACGCTCAGGTCCCATCCCACTTTTCTGTCTCCTGCCTCAGCCTGTCTTCCTCAGTCCTCTGTTGCCTCCTCCGCCTCCTCCTCCTCCTCCTCCCGGATGATCGGAGGTGGTCCTGTGCGTCGCTTATGATGCCAGGCGGGCGGGGCGGTTTCCAGTATCTCAGTGGACTGGGGGGGGTATGTGTCCGGAGGGGGGGGGTTGGATTCAGGCCAGGTCCTAAGATGCGGATCTCATCCAGGGACTTTACCCCTCCATCCGGGTCCCCGGTGGTGTCGTCTGTAACATCCGGCTGTCTGAGTGGTCTGTTCCCTAATCTCCAGTTTCCCGAGGGTTCGGGGAGCACCCTCGAGAGCCTCTGGTTCCATGCCTGATTCCTGTTAGCAATCTCACACCTGGGCCTAATCCAGCACCTTTCTTAGGCTCTGGCCCAACATCCAGTTCCTGCGGATGCGTTGAGCCATGAACTAGGTGTACTGTGTATAGCCAGTTTAAAGTATCTTGCGTGAGTTTTGTTTATTTTGTACTTTGTTGATTTTGTGTTCTTACCTCCCGTTTTTGTTCCCCTGCAGTCGTCCGGTAACCTTCACTCCACCTCTGCCTATTCGGCTGCCCGAGCCATCACTGATAACTGCACCCCCACTACTCAACTCCACCTTGTCGCCCGCTCTGTCCCTGGATTATACTGCACCTTTTTGTCGTATCCAATAACCCTCACCTTCGTTCCAACTTTCTCCTTGTCCTGGTCTGCTTTTTGGGTTCTGGCTGAGGAACTGTACAGGATGAATGTTAGCTCTGCACATCTCTCATAGGCCAGACTTCAACTATGACTATGATTGTGTGATCAGGGAAGTATAAAGTTTGTTCCTGACAAAATGCGGTCAAGATCCCAGGAATACAGTGTATTTTGGGATGATAGCCTCCAGTCTGATCAACTCCTGCTAAACTGAAACTCCCGATGAACGGCTCAAGTCCAATATGACACCTACATTGCACTGGGTGTGTTAGGACTCAACAACATCCTCCCTCCTGTTAAATCACATGGCAGGTTAGTCTCATAACCTTCAGCCCTGAGGTTGGAGATGTTCCCAAGTCTGGTTTTATAGTCTGGGGCTGATCTGTTTTTAAATACAAACAGACTCAGGTGTGCCCCCAGGAAATGAGTTTTATGTCATGTTTTGAGTCAGGGAACACCTTCAATGAAGTTATAACAGTGTAAAAACACACACACACCTCACAAAAACACACAAGCTAACCAGAAAGCTAATCAAATAGAAACAAAAACCTAACCAACACCAGCTTGTTGTGTCTCGATTCTGTCAACTTCCACACATAAGATGTTTTCAATTACCCAGACACATGAGCATAGGTAATGTGGTAGAACAAAAATAATATTTATGCATGTAGCAGATATTAATAACTGAAAAGATTGAGTCAGAGGAGTGTTGGAGGAGAGTGTCAACAGGATAGATCCATACTAATGCTTTTGAAACACTGTGTAGTCGACTGATACTGAGAGGCAATACTGTGGGCTGTAAAATTAGCCTGCTTGTTTTCGATCACTGAACTCCAGACGGCTTTTGCAGAAAGCTTGAGCCGTTCAACGGGTCATGGTGACTCTGTGTTTGTCTGCAGCTGTGTGGCGCATGGGATGTACTGCCCACAGTACAGGCTGAGATTAGTCAGAGCTGAAAGTGTTAATCACATCAACTCCCTCTAGACAGTTTCATCTGATAACATGCTAACACAACCCAAACACACACCTAAATATCACTTCAATCCAAATCAAATCACATTTTATTTGTCACATACAAGTGTTTAGCAGATGTTATAGCGGGTGTAGCGAAATACTTGTGCTTTAGCTCGACAGTGTGTCCACCCGGACGAATTCACCAGGCTGCCCTCCTCCTTGCTCCGGGCAGCCGGTTCGTCGTCACCGGAGTACTAGCTGCTACCGATCCATGCATCTATGTTCGACTTGTTTTGTCTTAATTGGTCACACCTGTTTCCCATCATCTATTATGTCTTCCCTATTTAACCCTTTGTCTCCACACTGTGTGTTGTGCGTGTTTGTTCTGTTTTGTCTTATTTTTCCCTCCCTCGTGGAGGTTGTACTGTTCATTCTTTTACCTTCGTAATCCCCAGCTTTTGATTAGCTCTGTGTCCTGCGCCTGACTTTCGCCTACCGCTTTACACTGACGCCTTGACAGAAACACGCACCATCTACATGGAGTCATGTACTTCCCCGGATCGATGGAGAACCTCCAACAACAAGCTCCATGATCCTGGTACTCTCCGCACTACTATGGAGCGAGTAGTAAATACTATGGCGATGGGGGGTTCCCTATACACTCCTCCCCCCACACTTTTTTCACCCTCTGGGTCCAGTGATTCGGCTCTCCTCCGAGGATTATTACGATTACAGCTGCCGCGTGTCAGGGTTTTCTGCTCCAGTAAGCTCTACCACAGCAACCACCGGGCTTCCCCTCATCTCTCCTTCTGTCCGGTAAAGCACTGGGTGGGCCAACGCCGAGTGAGGGAATAGGCCGCGCACTGTCCAAGCTATGCGGAGTTTCCGCCGCTTTAGGGCGTTTCGATCATCCCCCAGTATGCGGTACTCTATTCCCCTCAGACAGGGGAACGCGCAGATAATTTGCACTGACTTTTCGACTCTGGCTGCCAGCCAGGATGGAATACCTCATCGATTACCTTGCAGCTTAAGAGGACGTTAGGTCGGAAATTGGCCTGCAGGGACACCACCTAAACCTGTTATGTCAATCGACTGAATAACACCTGTGTGGCCACTCGCGTCCGGATCAGGGGCCAGTCATTCCATCCCCCAGCACACTCGACCCTACCCCTATGAGCTCGGGGTGCTCTGCTATGAGCGGCAGTAGCTCCCCTCACCACTGTGGCCGCAGAGGACACACTGCTGGTACCTCCGGTGCTGGGTTTCGGGGCAGTAGGCAGCGCACTGATGAGAAACCATTTCAGGTGAGTGGCCCTCACCCAACTTTTCATATGTATATAAATGTTGTATTTCCCGAGTTTTCTTCTCATTCCCGCATACTTCCACTTTATTGATCGTCAGGAATTTACCCACAGGTTAGAGATTCCCTATTGTGCCAGTCGATGTGCCCTTCCCTACACATGCCCTAGATGATCAGCCCTTTAGGGGTCCAGGTCTGATAGGGGGGGTCTCAGCGCCACTCTGATAAGACCAGGGGATTGGGTGAAATAATTAATCTATATCTGATTATCTCCTCGTTTCCAGTGGTGTTAGGGCTTCCTGATTTAACTTCTCATGACCCCCACTATTTCATGGCAACAGAGGGCTCTCAAGGGATGGTCAAGTCAGTGCTTGGAGGTGTGTAGGTGTTTCCGTGGGCATCGGTGAAAATCCAAACCAGGTTCCCACCATGCACATTCCACCTAGAATATCGATTTGTCTCTCGCCTTCTGTAAAAAGAAGGCGACTCAATCTACCACCCCCATCGGTTGTGCGATAAACCTCTCAGGTAGGCGCTGCGCTTCCCCGCAGTCACGTGTATCCTCTGTCACAGGAAGAGGCGGCCGGCAATGGGAAACATATGTCACCGAATCTCTGAAGACAAGGATACAATTGCATCCTTCCCCTGTGTGTCATCAAAGTTTCTTTTTTGTGAAGAAGAAGGATGGTGGCTTACGCCAAAATTACATTACTTTTAAATCAATCACTTAAAATACAGCTATCCATTACCTCTGATTGCGAGCAACGGAGTCATTACTTACAGTATGCCCTTCTTCACGAAGTTGGATCTCAAGTGCGTACAACCTGGTGCGTATCCGGCAGAGGGAGATGAGTGGAAGACTGCATTTTAGTACCACCTCGGGGCACTATGATACACCTTGTCATGCCATACGGTTTGATGAATGCTCCTTCAGTCTTCCAATCTTTGTTGATGGGATTTTCAGGGTCCTGCATGACAGGGTGTAGTGGTGTATTTTGATACATTCTCATATACTCGCTTCTGCAGACCAGCATGTGTCTTCTTGCATGAGCTGTTGGAGCATGACCTGTATGTGAAGGCAGAGAAAAATGTCTGTTCTTCCAGAATTCCATCTCCTTCCCTAGACTGCGCCTTCGCGTCCAGGTGTGGAGATGGAGATTACCGCATTTCGGCCGTGCGTAGTGGCAGACTCAGCACCCGGTGAAGAGGAGGTGCAGCGATTCTTGGGTTTTGCAGGTACTGCCAGAGGTTTTATCCGAGGGCTTTGGTCAGGTACTTCCCATTACCTCCTTGCTAAAGTTAGGACCGGTGCGTCTGCAGTGGTCAGCGGAGGCGGACAGGGCTTTTGGGCATCTGAAGGACCTGTTTACTTCAGCTCGGTGCTGGCTCATCGGATCCCTTCCTTGGCATTCCAGGTTGAGGTGACGCGACGTCGAGGCTGGAGGTTGGAGCTGTGCTGTCTCAGCGCTGGAGTACGCCACCAAACCTCTGCCCCTGTGCTTTCTTTTCTAACTCAGTCGGCGGAGCGCAACTATGATGTGGGGGAGCGGGTAGCTGTGGTTTAAAGCTCTGAAAGTGTGGAAGGCATTGGCCAGGGCTAAACACCCTTTTCTCATTTTGACTGACCATGCGTGTTCTGGAGTACATTCGGGGCGGCGGAGGCTGAACCCTCATCAGGCAAAGGTGGTTCTTCTTTTTCGTTTTGTGTTTACTCTCACATACAGACCGAGTTTAAGGCCCTAAGGCAGAGCGCCCTGTCCCGCTATGACACAGAGGAGGTCCCGTACCCACTCCCATTTCCGGCGTCGTGTCTGGTGGCACCGGTGGTGTGGGAGGTTGGCGCGGACATCGCGGCGTTACGGTGCTGAGCCCACTCCTCCCCAGTGTCCAGAGGGTCGGATGTACGTGCCGCTCGAGGTTAGGAAGTCGATTATCTGTGCTCACTTTCACCCTCCTCTGGTCATCCTGGCATCGGTTGGACAGTGCACTGTCTTATTTAATACTGGTGCCCACTTTGTGAGATGTGAGAGTTTATCCCATCTGCTCGGTGTGCGTTCAGTGTAAGGCGCAGACACCTGCCCAGAGGAAAATTACAACCCCTACCCGTTCCACAATGGCCGTGGTCACCTATCGGTGGATTTTGTGATGATCTTTCCCCCTCACGAACACCACTGATCCTGAGTCGTTGTGGATCGGTTTCGCCCTGCCGTCTCTTTCCCTGTCGGTCTCCCTACAGCGCTACAAACTGCTGAGGCTCTGTTACCACCGTCTTCGGCCCTACGAGGGGTACCTGAGGATGTTGTGTCGGATCGGGTCCCAGTTCACCCCCAAGGGTCTGGGGAGCATTCACGGGCGTCCTGGGGGTCTCATTCTTACCTCGTTTCACCACAGAGTAATGGGCAGGTGGAGAGAGTTAACCGGATGTGGTTAGGTTTCTGAGGTCCTATTGCCAGGACTGGCAGTAGTGGTCAGGTTATATCCCCTGGGCAGAATATCCCAAAACTCACTCATCCAGTCCTCTACTAACCTTACACCTTTCCAGTGTTTGTTAGGTTACGGTTCTGCACTTACGTGAGGCAGATCGGGCTCCTGGGTGATAGTGTTTGGCGCTCGGAGGGGCCTGGGCCCGCTGCTCATTACACCACCGCGAGCAATCAGGCGACAAAGGCGAGCGCCCGTCGCCACCGCAGTGAGCCCGGTGTATGCACGGGGACGGGTCTGGCTCTCACCCAAACCTCCTTCGCCTGCCCACTGGGGGCTGGGTCAGCGGTTTGTGGGGCCATTTAAAAGTCCTGAGGAGATTAACAGTTTTGTTATAGGTTACAACTTTCTATTGTGCCGTATTAACCCCCTGCGTTCACATGTGTCTCTCCTCAGGCCCGGTGGCTGCTGGACCACTCCAGGGGTCTGAGTGCAGGAGGTTCCTCTGCCCCCCACTGACATTGAGGAGCTCAGTTACTCGTCCGTTCCATCTTGGATTCGCGTCGGTGGGGGGCCTGCAGTATCTCGTGGAGTGGGAGGTGCTTGTCCGGAGGAAGCAGTGCTGGATCTTAGGAGGGACATCCTCGATCCCTCCATGTTGAGGATTTCCCACCAAAATCATCCACCTGCTCCGCGTCCTCTGGGCGTCCCGGGGAATAAAGCTGGGCAGCAGCGTCCAAGGGGGGTACTGTCGCAGTTGAGCCGAGGCTGCCTCCTCCTTGCTGAGGCCAGGGCGTTCATCGTCACAGTACTAGCTGCTACCGATCCATGTATCTATATTCACTTGTTTTGTCTTAGTTGGTCACACCTGTTTCCCATCATGTGAATTGTGTCTTCCTATTTAACCCTCTGTCTCATAACTGTGTGTTGTGTGTGTTGTTTATGTCTTGGTTGTCGTTAGTGTGCGGGATTGTTCCCTCCCTGCGTGAGGGTTTGCTGTTCATTCTTTTGCCTTGAGTAAAGTACGCTTTTTGATTAGCTCTGTGTCTTCTTAAGCAACATATGCACTGAGCTTGTATGACAGAGTGCAGTAATATCTAACAGGGCGTATCTAACGAATTTCACAACATATACCTAATACACAAAAACTAGTAAGGAATGGAATTTAAGAAAATATACATATATGGACAAGCAATGACAGAGCGGCATGACTACGATACAGTAGAAATATTATAGAATAGAATGCAGTATATACAGTGGGGGAAAAAAGTATTTAGTCAGCCACCAGTGTGTGCAAGTTCTCCACTTAAAAAAAGATGAGAGAGGCCTGTGATTGTCATCATAGTACAAAATCCTTCAATTGAACAAATCTGAGAAGCTTTCTCAGAATCACATTGTAGGATTTTTAATTAATTGTTGCAAATTATGGTGGAAAGTAAGTATTTGGTCAATAACAAAAGTTTCTCAATACTTTGTTATATACCTTTGTTGGCAATGACACAGGTCAAACGATTTTCTGTAAGTCTTCACAAGTTTTCACGCACTGTTGCTGGTATTTTGGCCCATTCCTCCATGCAGATATCTCTAGAGCAGTGATGTTTTGGGGCTGTCGCTGGGCAACACCGGACTCAACTCCCTCCAAAGATTTTCTATGGGGTTGGGAATCTGAACTGGCTAGCCACTCCAGGACCTTGAAATGCTTCTTGCAATTTACTCATGCGTTGCCCGGGTGAGTATGTTTGGGATCATTGTCATGCTAAACACTTGGCCCGTTTCACTCTTCAATGCCCTTGCTGATGGAGGAGTTTTCAACTCAAAATCTCCTGATACATGGCCCCATTCATTCTTTCCTTTACCACGGATCAGTATCTGGTCCCTTTGTAGAAAAACAGCCCAAAAGCATGATGTTTCCACCCCCATGCTTCACAGTAGGTATAGTGTTCTTTGGATGCAACTCGGCATTCTTTGTCCTCCAAACACGGCCCGAGTTGAGTTTTTACCAAAAAAGTTTCTTTTTTGGTTTCATCTGACCATATACATTCTCCCAATCCTCTTCTGGATCATCCAAATGCACTCTAGCAAACTTCAGACGGGCCTGGACATGTACTGGCAAGCAGAATTACGTCTGGCACTGCAGGATTTGAGTCCTGGCAGCGTAGTGTGTTACTGATGGTAGGCTTCATTACTTTGGTCCCAGCTCTCATGCAGGTCATTCACTAGGTCCCCGTGTGGTTGTGCGTGAGTTACATTTGCTTTTCTTGTGATCATTTGACCCCCACGGGGTGAGATCTTGCAGTGAGCCCCAGATCGGGGAGATTATCAGTGGTCTTGTATGTCTTCCATTTCTAATAATTGCTCCCACAGTTGATTTCTTCAAATAACCTGCTTACCCATTCATGAAAGATTCAGTCTTCCCAGCCTGGTGCAGGTCTACAATTTTGTTTCGGGTGTCCTTTGACAGCTCTTGGTCTTAGCCGCAGTGGAGTTTGGAGTGTGAGCTGTTTGAGGGTTGTGGACAGGTGTCTTTTATACTGATAGAGGTTCAAACAGGTGCCATTAATACAGGTAGTTGGAGGACAGAGGAGCCTCTTAAAGAAGATGTTACAGGTCTGTGAGAGCCAAGAAACTTGCTTGTTTGTAGGTGACCAAATACTTATTTTCCACCATAATTTGTTTTTATAATTCATTAAAAAATTCCTACAATGTATTTTTCTGGATTTTTCTTTCTCAATTTGTCTGTCATAGTTAGCGTGTACCTATGATGAAAATTACAGGCCTCTCATCTTTTAAGTGGAGGAGGCTTGCACACAATTAATTTTGGCTGACTAAATACTTTT
>NW_025539616.1:0-12140 GCF_020615455.1 Coregonus clupeaformis | reverse complement strand
TGTAACCATCCCGGCAGTCTGAGTCGGGTCCTGTCTGGTGACTAGTTTTTCCTGTTCGTGATCTCCAGTTTCCCGAGGGTTCGGGAACGCCTCCGGGGAGCTCTCTTGTTTTCCGCACCTGCATCCCATCCACGCACACCTGGTCCTGATCATCACCCTTCTTAGGGCTCTGCCAAACATCCAGTTCCTGCCGGATCGTTAGCCATGAACAGTAGGTTTATCTGAGTATCAGTCCTAGAGCTTCTAGCGTTAGTTTTGTTGTTTTGTACCTTGTTGGTTTATTGTTGACTTACCTCCGCTTTTTGTTCCATCTCCAGTCACTCGTCCGGAACCCTCACCCTACCTCTGCCTGATGGTCCGGCTGCCGAGCCATCATTGGACCAACAACTGCACCCTCAACAACTCATCCACGCCCGCGTCTGTTCCCTGGATTATCCTGCACCTTTTGAATCAATAATAAACCCTCACCGTTCAACTCTCCTTGTCCGGTCTGCTTCTGGGTTCTGTCTGCGGGAACCGTGACAGAACGATCCGCCAGCAATGAACCCAGCGGACCTGGGACTCTGTTCGCCATGCCATTACCCATCAGGAGAAGATGTTGGGCCATCATAGCACGGTACTACAGGAGATCGCGTTGTCAGTTCGAACACCGGTCTGACGGAGGTCCAGAACTAACGCAAGTTTCCGGTGGAGGATCCACTACCGGTTTCACCCATCTCGCCGCCGCTTCCTGGAGCTGTGTCCTTCCGTGAGCCCGAGGTTCCGACGCCGGATAGATATGAGGGGGAGCTGGGAAGATGCCGATTCCTTCCTTATGCAGTGTGGATTAGTGTTCGATCACAGCCCCTACTCTTATGCCCACGGCTAGGATAGCCTTTGTGATTGCGTTGCTGCGTGGTCGAGCGCTGGACTTCAGCCGTTTGGGAACGACAAGACCCTGCATGGATTCATACCAGGGGTCCACGGCCGAGATGAGGAAGCTCTTCGACCATTCCGTCCGAGGGAGGGACGCAGCTAGGCGCCTGTTTTCGCTTCACCAAGGAACTCGCAGCGTGGCCGACTTCGTGATCGAGTTCAAGACGTTGGCGGTGGAGAGTGGGTGGAACGAGGAGTCTCCTGCAAGCGGCCTTACCAGGGTCTGTCGGAGCAGCTCAAGGATGAGTTGATCTCCTATCCGGAGCCTAGTGACCTGGACAGCTTGGTAGCCTTGTCTATTCGGGTGGATAACTCGAGTCCGAGAGCCGAAGGAGGGAGAAGCAATGGGGTCCGTCCAATCGATCAGCTTCTCAGTTCCCAGTCGGGTCGGGTGGACCAGAACACGTCGATCATTCTCCACCACAATGGATTAGTGGAGAGGTCCTCTCTCCCGATTCTGAACCCATGCAAGTGGGGCGGCAGCGGGTTAACCAAGGAGGAGCGTCAACATAGACGTAAGACCAACTGCTGCCTCTACTGTGGTCTCGGGACATTACATCTCCACTTGTTCCCGGCGGTCGTCAAACCGCCCGGCTCGCTAAAGTTGGGGAGGACTTTTAGCGAGCCAGTTTCAACCTCTCAGTACCCTCTGTCAGACCCCGTTTCCCGGCTACCCTTGTGAACAGGAATCAGAGCTTAGCGCTTAACGCTTTTATCGATTCAGGTGCCGATGGAAGCTTTCTGATGCCGAGTTGGTGGAACAGCTGGGCTTTCAAGGAGCAATTGCCGAAAGCCATTGAAGCGACCACTCTGAACGGCAGTAGTCTGGCACGTATCACGATGAGGACTGAACCGGTTAAGATGCGGTTGTCGGGGAATCATTCTGAGATGATTTCATTCTTCATTCTGTCCGCCTTCCATGTTCCTCTGGTCCTTGCGATACCCTGGCTGAAGGAACACAATCCCACGCTCGATTGGTTGACGGGCAAGGTACCGAGTTGGAGCCTTGATTGTCATGCTAACTGTCTCAAGACGCCTGCCCCCATTCGGTTCCCAGTCAGGTGATTGAGGCTAAACTCCCCAGATTTGTCCCTGGTTCCCGAGACATATCACGATTTGGGGGGAAGTTTTCAGTAAGCAGAAGGCTCTGTCACTCCCTCCCCACCGACCATATGATTGTGCCATCAACCTGGTTCTGGAGCTGTCTACCCCAAGGGAAGGTTATACAGTATCTCCCGACCTGAACGGAGGCGTTGGAGACCTACATCAAGGAGTCCCTAGCTGCTGGTCTCGTGTGTCCTCGTCATCACCCCCTGGGGCAGGATTCTTCTTTGGGGTAAGAAGGATGGCTCTCTTCGACCGTGTATTGATTATCGGGGGTTGAATGACATCACGGTCAAGAACAAGTATCCCCTGCCCCTGATGAGTTCTGCCTTAGCCGACTCTTACAGGGTGCTACGGTGTTCACTAAGCTAGACCTACGCAACGCGTATCACCTGGTCCGGATCAGAGAGGGGGACGAGTGGTTGACGGGTTTCAATACACCGATGGGGTCACTTGAGTATCAGGTGATGCCGTTTTGGACTGACCAATGCTCCAGCGGTATTCCAGAGTATGGTGAACGACGCCCCGAGAGATATGATCGGTCTCTTTGTGTTTGTTTACCTGGATGACATTCTGATCTTCTCGAAGGAACCTTCCGACCACGTCCAGCATGTCCGGCAGGTTCTGCAGCGATTGTTGGAGAATCGCCTGTTCGTGAAGGCCGAGAAGTCCGAGTTTCACGCCCACACGACATCCTTTCTGGTACATCATCTCCAGGGGAGAGAATTAGGATGGACCAGGAGAAGGTTAGAGCGGTTCTGGAATGGGCCCAGCCCGGGTACGAGATTGCAGCTCCAGAGATTTTTGGGGTTTGCGAATTTCTACCGCAGATTCATCCGGGATTACAGCCCGTGTGGCCGCTCCATTAACTGCCTTGACTTCCAGTATCAGGGACCTTTCGGTGGAATCCGGAGGCGGATCGAGCTGTTTCTGGATTTGAAGAGGCGATTCACCAACGCACCGATTCTCTCTCAACCGGACACGGCCCGTCAGTTCAGTCGTTGAAGTGGACGCGTCTGATGTGGGAGTTGGCGCTATCCTGTCGTAGCGATGCTCCACGGACAGTAAACTCCATCCCTGCGCCTACTACTCTGCCGTTTCGCCTGCGGAGAGGAATTACGATGTGGGTAACCGGGAGCTTCGCGGTGAAACTGCCTTGAGGAGTGGCGCCAGTTGAGGCGGAGCAACCGTTTATGGTCTGGACTGACCACAAGAATCTTGCTACGTGCAAGCTAAACGTCTCAACTCCCCGTCAGGCCAGGTGGGCGTTGTTTTTCGGACGATTCAGTTTGCCCTGACGCTCCGACCTGGATCTAAGAACGGCAAGGCGGACGCCTTGTCCCGGATGTTCTCAAGACGGAGGAGAGTGGGTCCAAGACCGAGACAATCCTCCCCGGAACTGCGTCGTGGGAGCAGTTATGGAAGATTGAGAGGAGGTGCTGGCGGCCCCGACTCAGCCCGGTCCCGTAACGGTCCACCGTCGGTTGTTTGTGCCTGAGTCGGTTCTCCCTGCTGTCCTCAAATGGTCCCACGCCAGTAAGATGGCTTGTCACCTGGCGTGGCTCGACAATGGCGTTTCTTCGCAGACGCTTTTGGTGGCCTGCCATGGCCGAGGATACTCGGGTTTTGTTGCTGCCTGTCCAGTGTGTGCGCAGAATAAGAGTACCAATCGGCCCAGCTCTGGACTACTTCACCCCCTTCCTATTCCCCGCGACAGGTCGTCTGGCCCTGACTTCGCTACTGGGTTGCCCGCTTCTGAGGGGAACACGGTCGGTCTCTGACTATCGTGGACAGATTCAGCAAGTTCGCCCACTTTGTGCCAATTCGCCAAGCCCTCTGCCTCGGAGACGTCGAGATCCTGGTTAGGGAGGTTTTTCAGGGTCCACGGTTTGCCCAGTGATATCGTTCCGAACCCGTGGCCCTCAGTTTCACCTCTGCTGTCTGGAAGTCCTTCTGTTTGGCCATTGGAGCTACAGTCAGTCTCACATCTGGTTTTCACCCCCAATCCAATGGTCAGGCGGAGAGAGCCAACCAGAAGATGGAATCCACGCTACGCTGTCTGGTCTCTTCCAACCCCACCTCCTGGGTCTCTCAGTTGCCTTGGGGTTGAGTATGCTCACAATACTCTCCCTACATCTGCCACTGGGATGTCTCCCTTCCAGTGCCTGTATGGCTACCAACCTCCCTTGTTCCCTTCTCAGGAGAAGGAGCTCTAGTGCCTTCTGTTCAGGCCCATATTCGTCAGCTGCCACCGGACCTGGCACTTCGGGCCAGAAAGGCACTCCTAGAGTTTCGGACCGGTATCAGCTCCAGGCGACGTACGCCGATCCCCGCTCCACCACACCCATCGGAGATAGGGTCTGGTTGGCTACACGGGATCTTCCCGTCGGACTGAGTCTAGGAAGTTGTTACCGGTTCATTGGTCCGTTTGTGGTGGAGAAGGTGATCAATCCAGTGGCAGTTCGACTCAAACTACCGAGGACGCTCAGAGTCCATCCCACCTTTCATGTCTCCTGCCTCAAGCCTGTCTTCCTCAGTCCTCTGTTGCCTCCTCCGCCTCCTCCTCCTCCTCCTCGGATGATCGGAGGTGGTCCTGCCACACGGTGCGTCGCATCATGGATTCCAGACGGCGGGGCCGGGGTTTCCAGTATCTCGTGGACTGGGAGGGGTATGGTCCTGAAGAGAGGAGTTGGATTCCGCGGCGACAGGTCCTAGATGCTGACCTCATCAGTGATTTCTACCGCCTCCATCCTGGCGCTCCGGGAGGTCCGCCCGGTGGCGTTCGTCGGAGGGGTACTGTAACGATCCCGGCAGTCTGAGTCGGGTCCTGTCTGGTGACTAGTTTTCCTGTTCGTGATCTCCAGTTTCCCGAGGGTTCGGGAACGCTCCGGGGAGCTCTCTTGTTTTCCGCTATCTGCATCCCATCAGCAATCTGCACACCTGGTCCTGATCATCACCCTTCTTAGGCTCTGGCCAAACATCCAGTTCCTGCCGGATCGTTAGCCATGAACAGTAGGTTTATCTGAGTATCAGTCCTAGAGCTTCTAGCGTTAGTTTTTGTTGTTTTGTACCTTGTTGGTTTATTGTTGACTTACCTCCGTTTTTGTTCCATCTCCAGTCACTCGTCCGGAACCCTCACCCTACCTCTGCCTGATGGTCGGCGGCTGCCGAGCCATCATTGGACCAACAACTGCACCCTCAACAACTCATCCACGCCGCCCGCTCTGTTCCCTGGATTATCCTGCACCTTTTTGAATCAATAATAAACCCTCACCTTCGTTCAACTCTCCTTGTCCTGGTCTGCTTCTGGGTTCTGTCTGAGGGAACCGTGACAGTGAGTCAGGGTTCACTTCAATAAGTGCCGAAAACACACAGAAAAAAGGGCTACATTTGTCATCCAAAAGAAAGCACTCTTCCTAGACTACCTGACAGTCTAAACATCCCTTATGGTAGTTTCATTTGTACAAAACTAGCATGGGAACACACACATACCCACACACACACACCTCACCTGCTGGTGTCGGCTGAGGTGATGGCGATAAGTGGCGGGGTGCGTAGGGGCAGTGTGGTCGGTCGCGGTGGGACCGTGACAGTGTCTGGTTCAGGTTTGTGGTTGCAGTAGTACTGCTCAGCCTGCCTGAAGGCCAGAGGATGCAGCTGGACAGTGCGGCATGACAGCCTCCGGACCAGGAAGGGCTCCATACAGGAGACTGGCCCCGGCTCTGGAGAGTCTGATGAATCATCTGACACCTGGGACAGAGGAGAGGAGAGACAGGCGTTCAGGGAGGGATATACCTGGGAGAGAGGAAAGGAGAGACAGACAGTCAGGATGGAGATATACCTGAGAGAGAGGAGAGACAGACAGGATGGAGATATACAGTACCAGTCAAAAGTTTGGACACACCTACTCATTCACGGGTCACTATTTGTACTATTTTCTACATTGTAGAAAAACAGTGATGCCATCAAAACTATGAAATAACACATATGGAATCATGTAGTAACAAAAAAAGTGTTAAACAAATCAAAATATATTTTAGATTTTAGATTCTTCAAAGTAGCCACCCTTGCCTTGATGACAGCTTTGCACACTCTTGGCATTCTCTCAACCAGCTTCATGAGGAATGTTTTTCCAATAGTCTTGAAGGAATTCCCACATATGCAGAGCACTTGTTGGCTGCTTTTCCTTCACTCTGCGGTCCAACTCATCCCAAACCATCTCAATTGGGTTGAGGTCGGGTGATTGTTGTGGCCAGGTCATGTGATGCAGCACTCCATCAATCAATCAATCAATCAATCAAATGTTATTTATTTTACATCAGCAGATGTCACAAAGTGCTATACAGAAACCCAGCCTAAAACCCCAAACAGCAAGCAATGCAGATATAGAGCACGGTGGCTAGGAAAAACTCCCTAGAAAGGCAGAAACCTAGGAAGAAACCTAGAGAGGAACCAGGCTCTGAGGGGATGGCCAGTCCCCTTCTGGCTGTGCCGGGTGGACATTATAACAGTACATGGCCATTAAGGCCAGATTTTTTCTCCAAGATGTTCAAACGTTCATAGATGACCAGCAGGGTCAAATAATAATCACAGTGGTTGTAGAGGTTTCAACAGGTCAGTTCATCAGGAGTAAATGTCACTTGGCTTTTCATAGCCGGGCATTTAGAGGGTGAAATAGCAAGTGCGGTAGAGAGAGAGAGAGTTGAAAACAGCAGGTCTGGGACAAGGTAGCACGTCCGGTGAACAGATCAGGGTTCCATAGCCGCAGGCAGAAGAGTGGAAACTGGAGCAGCAGCACGACCAGGTGGACTGGGGACAGCAAGGAGTCATCAGGCCAGGTAGTCCTGAGACATGGTCCTGGCTCAGGTCCTCCGGGATGGGAGGAGAGAGGGAGAGAGATAGAATTAGAGGGAGCATACTTAAATTCACACAGGACACCGGATAAGAGAGGAGAATAACACCAGATATAACAGACTGACCCTAGCCCCCGGCACATAGACTATTGCAGCATAGATACTGGAGGCTGAGGCAGGGGGGTCGGGAGACACTGTGGCCCCATCCGACAATACCCCGGACAGGGCCAACCAGGCAGGATATAACCCCACCCACTTTTCCAAAGCACAGCCCCCACACCACCAGAGGGGATATCAACAGACCACCAACCTACTACCCTGAGACAAGGCTGAGTATAGCCCACGACGATCTCCTCCACTGCACGAGCCTGAGGTGGCGACAAACCGGGACAGGAAGATCACGTCAGTGACTCAACCCACTCAAGTGATGCACCCTTCCTAGCGAAGGCATGGAAAGCACTAGTAAGCCAGTGACTCAGCCCTGAATAGGGTCAGAGGCAGAGAATCCCAATGGAGAGACAGGAACCGGCCAGGCAGAGACAGCAAGGGCGGTATGTCGCTCCAGTGCCTTTCCGTTCACCTTCGCACCCTGGGCCAGACTACACTCAATCATAGGACCTACTGAAGAGATTAGTTTTCAGTAGAGACTTAAAGGTTGAGACAGAGTCTGCGTCTCTCATAAAAATGGAGCTCTATAGGAGAAATCCCTGCCTCCAGCTGTTTGCGTAGAAATTCTAGAGACAATAAGGAGGCCTGCGTCTTGTGACCGTAGCGTACGTGTAGGTATGTATGGCATAACCAAATCGGAGAGATAGGTAGGAGCAAGCCCATGTAATGCTTTGTAGGTTAGCAGTAAAACCTTGAAATCAGCCCTAGCCTTAACAGAAAGCCAGTGGCTAGCACTGGAGTAATATGATCAATATTTTGGTTCTAGTCAAGATTCTAGCAGCCGTGTTTAGCACTAACTGAAGTTTATTTAGTGCTTTATCCGGGTAGCAGGAGAGTAGAGCATTGCAGTAGTCTAATCTAGAAGTGACAAAAGCAAGGATTAGCTTTTCTGCATCATTTTGGACAAATCGCTTGGTTTTGCAATGTTACGAAGACGGAGAAAAGCTGTCTGTCTTGTTTTGTATGCTTTGTACAAAATAATAAAATGCAGGACGACAGGATATTTATAAACGTAGCTCTTTATTACAGTTTTTTACGATTGTTTACACACTAAAATTAAAATGTCCACACAATTAGCAAAATTGTACTCCAATGAGCAAAACACCTCCACAGATTTGCACAACATTACACACAATGTCCGCCTCACCCTTTTTGCAAAACATTACACACAGTGATTTGTAAAACTCTACACACATTTTCACACCTTAGACACAGATAAGGATCGTGAGGTTACTTCCTTGTAATTACAAAGCACCGGATTGCCAATTACCACACTAATGAACGAATTGGATAAACACATCTACCAGGTGTGGAAGCACACATGTGCTAATTTGAAAACCCAGCACTCAGGTGTGCTATAAAAGGCAGCAGGTGAGTTCACCTGTCTTCAACAAAAATGGAAGGAGTTAGAAGAAGAAGAAGAGTGAGAATGAGAGGGGGAGCTCAAAGAGGAGATGAAGGCGGTAGAGGGAAGAGGAGAAGGAGGTAGAGGAAGAGGCATAGGTAGAGGAGAAGAAGGTAGAGGAAGAGAAGGAGGTAGAGGAAGACACCTAGGTAGAGGAAGAGGTAGAGAAGGACTTGAAGAGTTGATAGAACCTGAACAAAGAAGACGAGGACCAAATTTGACTTGAGAAATCCGTGCAACACTTATTGACCATGTTATCAACCATGGACTGACACTGATGGAAGCTGGACAAAGAGTTCAACCAAATCTCAGCAGAAATACTGTTGCGTCAGTAATTCGGACATTTCATCGAGAAAACAGGTAAGCTAACCACACAGTATACATGTGAAACTGAAGCTTGTATAATCAATATTGTTTACTGTGACATTTGACAGTAGGCTGCATATATATATATATATATATATATTGTGACGTCACGAGAGGCTACACAGCTTTCAGCGGGATTGCTCAAGTAGTGCAAGGAGACAAGGTTCAAACAAAACAAGGATTTTATTATAGGTCTTGGGAAATTAACGAAAATATAACAAAATTCTGTTCTCTTGTGGCTCTTTAAGGGTTAACAGTTCAGGGATGTCTCTTCCACATCCAAAATCATAATTCTTACTCGCTCAGATAACTTTTCCCCAGCCTTACTGTAGTCCACGTTGCAGCTAGTGGCCAACCCAGCAAAAAGTCCTTCCAAATGTCTCTCACGTATTTCCACAGGTGCATATATCCAAAGGTGAGTATTTCCCAAAGGTAAGTATCTCCAAATCCTTATATTCCTCATGGAAGTGGACGTGCAGCACTCTTGTCCTCCAGAGAGCCCAGGTTGAGACTGTGTCTCTTCACGCCCCAAACCTTCAGCTCATCAGCTCCTCATTTGTTTCAGCTGCGTGGAAGATTGGGCCATGAGGGGTGGAGTTCGACCATACCAGCAGATGGAGCCATAGCTGTCTGGGGTTTGCAGCCACCTCAGGGGATGTAACGTCCCTCCAGGACACAGCCTCTCTCGTGACATCACACATCCCCTTCTCGGGACCGACGTCCTCGTCGGGTAAAGGCAGCGAAGAAGGCATCACGCCGGGAGAGGCGTCCCGCATCCGTGGTGCTTGCCAGACTGCTCTCTTCAACTCCTCCAACTCTAGGACCAGGGACTCAGCCTCCTGTTGTCTCTCCTTGAGTTTCTTACTGAACGCATCAGCCTTGGTTTTAGCAGAGTTTAGCTTCTGTTGAGCAGCTTTCAGTTCCTTCTCTCTCTCTGCCTCCGCATTCTTCATCTTGTTCTCCAACACCTTGTACTTCTCCTCTGCCTTCTTCTGACCTCCTTACCTGCGCAGGGTCTCCTCACACACTCCTCGATGGTCCTGCGCAGCCTCTCCAGCTCCTCCTGTTGCTTATGGAAGGAGCTCTGTTGGAGTTTAGCCTGAGGATATCTAACTCTTCTGTCTTCATGTCTAACTGTTGCTTTAACAAACGATACCTCTCAGCGGATCCCCTTCAGACCAGACAGTTCTTTGTCCAGATTCTGTAGCTCCGTCTCTGTGTCGGTCTGGGCACCTGCCATCCCTATCAGAGCCCGGGCGGGAGTGAGTAACTCGGAGGATTGCAACCGAGCCTTCCCAGGATGAGTCTTGCCTCTCCGTTTCCGAGGTACTCGGGTTATCCTCTCCTGAGACTCTCTCCAGGTGGGTAAAAGGCAGGCAGTCTCTGTCCAATTAGGACAGGGACGGGGAGGGGAATCAACCACCCCCGCCGTGTGTATGGTTCCCCGTGTGCTGGTCATTGTAAGTTCAGTAATGGGGTATTCTCTGGTGTCCCCATGGACACAGGAAACTGGGAGGACTTTCCCGGGGTCAGACACGTTGGGCCCACCAAATCCTTACGCACCAGGGTGGCCCGGCTACCAGAATCCAGGCAGGCCTCCACATCATGGTGATTCACAGTTCCGGGCAGGTGGGGGGGTCGATCTGGGCCGCCATCTACGACTCCCAAGAGCGAGGCAAAACGGTGGGTGGGTGCTGAGCTGGAGGACTCGCAGTGGCATAGGTTCATCGGCTGGTTTCCCACACTGCCAGGAGATATGTCCCATCTCCCCACACCGGTAACACTGTCGAGTTTCCCCCCCTGGTGTACTCTTCTTGGACCCGCCTGGTTTCTGGCTCCCCTGGGGCCGGGATAAGTCCTGACGTGGCTGGGTTCGAGACCTTGGGGTCCCTTTGGACGGGTTCTTCCCATTTGTGGTGAGCCCTTCCCTCCTGGAGTCTTTTTCGGGAAGCATTCAGCATCTCCGCTGTGGCTGGTCACTTTTTCACAGCTTCCACGGTCAGATCAGCCGTGGTCAAGGTCTGTTGACTGATTAACCGTTTTGCCTCATAGGCAGGTGCGTAGTAACGATCCACCACAACGGCCCTTCACCACCGCCGCGGCTGTATTCCTCGGATCCAGCCATTCCCTGCGATTCGGACAAGTTCATGCATCTGCGCCGAGGAGGTTGGTCTGGTTGGAAGGTCCAGCTGTGAAAGCGCTGGGCCATACCAAACTTTGTGAGTCCATATCCTGCTGAGGATCTCAGACTTCAGGGCATCATAGTCGTAACCTGGTCAGGGCCCAGGTCCCGACAGCATTCAGCGATTCCCCGGGTTAGAAAGGGGGGCTAACAGACCAACCCACTGTTGCTTGGTCCAGGCTTCCCGAGTGGCCGTGGCCTCAAATGCATGCAGGCATGCCTCAATGTCACCGGTAGCTCCGATCTTGTGATATAAAGTCACTTTGCCTTTATTGGGCGGGTATTTTGGACCACCTCTGTCTCTGCAACTGCAATTCTCCTCTGCCTTCAGGAAGGCTGGCTTTCTTTTGCTCCTCCAAGAGAGCCACGCTTGCTTGTATCTGGGCTTCTGCTGGCCAGCAACAAGGGCTTTTCAATATGTCCTCCATTTCAGTCGGGCGGGTCCTACGGCCAACTTGGAAAACCGAGGATCAAACCTTCAGATCCTCCTCTGATATGCACTCATTAACGCTGAGCGTGCCCGCATTCTCCACCGTCTGTGACGCCACGCAGAGGCTTCACAGCTTTCAGCGGGATTGCTCAAGTATAAAGGAGACAAGGTTCAAAACAAAACAAGGATTTTATTATAGGTCTTGGGAAATTAACGAAAATATAACAAAAATTCTGTTCTCTTGTGGCTCTCCTTAAGGGGTTAATATAGTTCAGGGATGTCTCTTCCACATCCAAAATCATAATTCTCACTCGCCACCAGATAACTTTTCCCCAGCCTTACTGTAGTCCACGCTGCAGCTAGTGGCCAACCCAGCAAAAAGTCCTTCCAAATGTCTCTCACGCATTTCCACAGGTGCATATATCCAAAGGGTATTATTTCCTAAAGGTAAGTATCTCCAAATCCTTATATTCCCCATGGAAGTGGACGTGCAGCACTCTTTGTCCTCCAGAGAGCTCCAGCTTGAGACTGTGTCTCTTCACTTCCCCAAACCTTCAGCCTCAGCTGGCCTCATTTGTTTCAGCTGCGTGGGAAGATTGGCCATAGAGGGGGTGGAGTTCCCCGACCATACCAGCAGATGGAGCCACAGCTGTTCCGGGTTTGCAGCCACCAAGGGGATAAACGCCCCTCCAGGACACAGCCTCTCGTGACATCACA
>NW_025539615.1:0-12144 GCF_020615455.1 Coregonus clupeaformis | reverse complement strand
TGTTACCTGTATAAAAGAAACCTGTCCACAGAAGCTAATCAATCAATCAGATTCCAAACTCTCCACCATGGCCAAGACCAAAGAGCTCTCCAAGGATGTCAGGGACAAGATTGTAGACCCACACAAGGCTGGAATGGGCTACAAGACCATCGCCAAGCAGCTTGGTGAGAAGGTGACAACAGTTGGTGCGATTATTCGCCAAATGGAAGAAACACAAAACTGTCAATCTCCTTCGGCCTGGGGCTCCATGCAAGATCTCACCTCGTGGAGTTGCAATGATCATGAGAAAAGGGAATGGAACAACCTGAATTTGTCCAATCGAAACTCTTGTTTTAGACTAATGTTTGGACTAATGATTACACCCCAGATCAGCTAGATGAAGGCAAGAGTGTGCAAGGGCGGTATTGAATGTGTAACTGCCTGTCACCCTGATTACTCCAATTTGTCTCTCGACCTGTGCACCTACGCGTTATAAACTATGATTTGTAGACTAGGTTGTAGCAAGCTCATGATGGGTATAGGGGCAAATACTCGAAAGTGTCATGTAGTAGCCTAAACCTATCAATGTTACATTGAGCTGGGTGAATGGAATATGAATGACAATCATCCAATATGCTGTAATAAAAAATAAATACAAATCGTCCCTCCCTCATCTTAAACGGCACTGACTGCCACTGGTATAGAGAAAGCATAACTTGAACACAGTGAAGTCCAATGGCAGGTACCACAGTGCGCTGTAGAGTCCTGATAGTGAACTGCAGTGCACTCTCCTAAGAGATCGCTACAGGGCCAGACAGAGAGAGGGCAGCGAGAGGAGAGAGAGTGCCTGCTATCTTCCATCTCCCTTGGCATTCACGCTGAATGTGAAACCCACCTGAGTCAGTCAGTCAGGAGAGACGGAGAGAGAGGGCCCGGCCCGACAGGCTCAACTCCTGAGTCAGTCAGTCAGGGGAGAGACGGCGAGAGAGGGCCGACCCACAGTTTGTTCCTCTTCCCCTCTCTTCCACATTCAAGGATATCAATACCTCCGCCGCTCCAACCTGTCGGGACGAAGCGACAATAAAAAAGCAATCATTCTCACTTCACGGGCGCAATTATTGACCGCTAAGGTCCCCTCCATCCCCCCTACCCCCTCCACTCTTCTAGTCTCCCCCACCACACAGAGAAAGAGAGAGGGAAAGAGGACAGAGAGAGATAAAGAGACAGAGAAAGAGAAACACACAGAGAGAGAGAGAGAGCAGAGAGAGAGAGAGAGAGAGAGAGAGAGAGAGAGAGAGAGAGAGAGAGAGAGAGAGAGAGAGTGATGGCCCCTAGTGAAAGCCCTCCACTGCTGTTGGCTCGTCTCCATTTTCTCCGCGATGATCCACAGAACACTGAACACGCCACCCCAATGCATGCTGGGTTAATGTGACGGCATGCTGGTAAACACTTCCTGTCCCGTGGTTGGGGCCATTTGAGGCTCGCTGCAGCGTGGGTGACCAAAACGTTAAGCAACGCGACAGAGCATCCACATAAAAAGACCCACTGGCAATCCTGTTGTTTAGTTTTTTTGTATTTTAACTTGGATCATTCTCTTTCGTTTTATCCCAATTCTTAGACAGAATAACTTGGTAACAAAGTAATATATGACTTTGCTAAGTAATTGATTGATTCATATGTTGTGTGATAATTGCAACAGTATGTTGTTTATCACCACTTTGTTGATGTCCACTTTGATCATTTTCAATCCTTCAAAAACATGCATCCCCATAGGCTATGACTGTTTCCCAAGCAGGCCTGTTTATGTGAGCTTCCCTGACTGTTCTGTGGGTCATTAAGATTGAACAGATACCTCCTCTCCGTCTGTCATTATTAATGACAGGCCCCAGCTCTACTAAAGACGTGCTCCACTTTTAATTATCACAGCCCATGTCTTTTAAATATCAAATTCCTCCTCTCTCTCTCCTCTCTCTCTCTCTCTCTCTCTCTCTCTCTCTCTCTCTCTCTCTCTCTCTCTCTCTCTCTCGCTCGTCTGTCACTGTAAATGTCATCACTTTATTCCTCCGTTGGCGACGTGACAGGCCCACTTTCAGCCCGGCTTTCTCTCCCTCCATCCTTTCTTCCACTACAAAGATCCCCTCTTTTTTTTAATCCTTCGCTGCCTTATCCGTTTCTACACGTGGCACATGATTGCCGGGTAAAGGTATTTTCTGTTTCAATCTTACATTTTCCCAAGGGGGAACAAAAGGGACAAGCATTCAGCAGCTGGTTTCACTGAGGAAATTGTTCAGAATTGCCTCATTCCCTCGGCAGATTAGCGAATGCATACAATCCCCTTTCTAAATGCTATTGTGCTCCAGCAATCTGGGCATTATACTTTGTCTTTAGCACTTAGAGAGAACCCCTAACCAATTAAAGTAATACAGGCTTCCAATACCTGCTCCCAATTAAATCGGAGCGGTATTACCTGCTTTGATAGAGCGGGCCATGGATCCCTAACACTACTAGCATTCATTAGGTCTATTCATGGTGAAGGAGCTGATGACAAGAATTCAAGGCTCTCCCCTCCCTCCCCCTTTCCCCCCTCCCTCTCCATCCTCCTTTCTCTCTGTCACTCTCTCATGACCAGAGATGCCCGCCTCACTCCAAGGACTCAGTAGAATTGGCCGGGGAATGAGGGGAAGGATTGTCAGCTGGTGACACTTTTATATCCTTTTCTCTTTTCTTGGACATTTCTTCCCGCCTGCCCTCGCTTTGTCTCACAGGTAGCCAGGTTTTTCACAGCTCATTGTGCCTTTTTTAAACCATTGGTCCATGCAGCTTGCTTGGCACCCTTTTTTAAAGCCCAGGACCCACAAAAAGAGAAGCCTTGTTCAGGCCACTGACTCGATTGACAAATTCACAGTGTTAAAAGTCTACAAAAGACCGAGTTTGGTGTCGCTGGAGGGGAAGCCGTCAATCTAACGGCCGTCCTAACCTCAGAAACCACTACTTCTCGTTTTACCAGTTCAGAAAATTGTCTATCTATCTATTGATGGATACCTCAGTTAAGGAGACAGTGGAGAGGACCATTTATTCCTCTGATTTGTCTGTGTCACACCGCATGACACTGCTCTTAGAATTGCCCAAATAGTAGAAGTAAGAATATGTAGGTTTGACAATACAACAAACCCTCCAAATGGACACTGACATTCACCGACGGTTTCTAAGCCTCAAAATACTTACAAATAGGAGCATTTTGAATATGTGCCATACAAGAAAACAGATTTTAAACAGACCTGATATTCTGCCACAGCCTACTGTACTGTAGTCATAGTGACAGTCCATCTGAAAGCAGGTCATTATACCGTACAGTGGAGGCAGGGAAGGTTTTTCAGTTGAAAGTTAGTGACACTGTCGGAGTCCTCTAGAGAGGAAACCCTGGGTAGTCCTTACTTACTGACCGACTGACTGACTGACTGACTGACTGACTGACAGACAGACAGACAGACAGACAGACAGACAGACAGACAGACAGACAGACAGACAGACAGACAGACAGACAGACAGACAGACAGACAGACAGACAGACAGACAGACAGACAGACAGACAGACAGACAGGAAAAATCACATCCAACTCTCACTCCAGCCTCACAGGAGATACCATCTCACCACAATAACACCTCATTGGAAGGTCTGTGTCAGGGTTGAGTGTAGAGGTAACGTGGAATCACACGCAGGACACACAGAGATTCGAAACAGATGTCTTTAGTGAAGTCCGAAAATACAAGCCAAACACGGCAACAGGCCACAGAGCGAAACATACGCACACTGGTAAGAACCAAGTAAATGCGACAACGTCAGGACTCTCTCAAACAAAACGAAATACAGAGAGCACAGAACAGCAACCAACTACAACACGTGACATCGAACAATTACACACAACACCTGACCAAACACAAGAGAACTAAATAGGACGCATAATGAACACTTAACAATGAACAGGTGTAACAAACAGACAAAACCAATCAAACATAGAAACATAGAACGGTGGCAGCTAGTACTCCGAGACGACGACCGCTTGAAGCCTGCCCGAACAAGGAGAAGGAGCAGCCTCGGCCGAAACCGTGACAGTCTGCTTTCAAACGGCCTATAAATATTTTATAGATTTTTTTACATTATTCAAATCAAGTAAATATGTATGTATAAAGTGTGTTTTCATGATTTGTAGAGAGTATAACACGTGTACATTAAATGGTCCATTATTATATAGTTAGTTGACTATTAAATCTATTTAATGCATGTTTACAGTCGGTTGTTCAAGTCCTGCATTAAATTATTCATACATAATGATTTATATTATTTATACAGTGTAATACTATTACTGATATTACTTCTCATACTGACAATACATATGACTAAGTGTGACTTGTAGTTTAATCATGCTAAGCAGTTTATATGCTGACCTTCCGATGTTACCAACATCACCACTAACAACAGCTTCTGTTCAAAAGAGTTCCACTTCATAGAAACCATCACTGACTCTATCTCCTGATCAGGCAACTATGTAGCAACACACACACACAAACACACACACACACACACACACACACACACACACACACACACACACACACACACACACACACACACACACACACACACACACACACACACACACACACACAAACAAACACACATCTGACTGAAGTAGGGCTCTGCTCTGCTCTACTCTGCCTGGTGACCTTGGAAAACAGGGAAAACACTAGGATCTCTCCCCTTTGATATCAACAAATCAAAGATCCAGTTCAAGGTTGTGTTGTTGTTATTTTCCACTGTCCGTACTAATAAAACACAACAGTGAGGTGACTGCTGACCCGCATTCACACCTGATGGTATTGAAAGAGGGCATACTTGTAATTAGTCAACCACTAATTGCAGCAACTTAACGAAGGGTATTAAAAGCAGGAGGATACTTCCCTAAAAGAACCAAGAACCTCCCTCCATCTCCCCCAACCTCCTTTCCCTCCCTCTCTCTGCTTCTTTCCCTCTGTCCTGAACAATACAGGCTACTCACTGTTTAAAGTCTCTGAGAGAGATGGGAGATGGGAGATGGAGATGGCATGTGTGCAACCACTTATGAGAGACAGAGAGAGGAAAGGAACCAGGAGGAGAGATAGAGATAACGGATAGTCTAAATTAGAGCACATGGCTCCAATCTTAAGTGGAGCTGTACACTACCAGGGGCTACTGTGGTCACGGTCATGCATAGCAGTCATTAGGAAAGAGGGACAGACAGAGAGGAGGGAACAGGGATTTGAGGATGTAGGTTGTTTACTTACAACCAGATATGATTTAGAAAAAAATGAAGAAGAAGTTACATCAGAAGAGTGTCTTGCTGTTCTCTGTGTGTTACTGTATGTGAATATAAATGAATGATCAGTGATCCCAGTTTACAGCATGTGAGAGCTTGGATTAACACCATGGTTATAGGGATTCTTATGAATATATTTACACATTTTGATGAATATTGAGGCTAATATTCAGGCTATATAAGTTTTTAAATGTCCAAAGCATACACTTACTCAGCTCAGAGGTGATCATGAACTAGCAAAAACATCTCCATAATTAGTTCTTCACTATTTTGATCTCCCACACTACTCCTCTCCTGTCCTCGCAGATGTTGGTTAGCGATTGGTTGGCATTCACCGAGGACAGTGACCCAGGCCAGGTTTTAATTAATTTTCACAGACAGTAGCGTGGTGACCCTGTGAAAAGGACGCAGCACACCCGACTAATCACCATGAACCACTGTGACATCATTTATATACCTGCCAGCCCCATAGAAAACAGGGGAACCTGGGGTAGTTTACCGCCGATACAAAGCGCCAATTTATTACTATAAGCAAAGCTAACCTAGGGAGATTGCCCCGGCAGAATTAATTGGCCCACTCCCTGTCTGTGAAGTGTCTGGCCTTGTTTAAAAAGACAGGCCGTCCTAGAGACTCTCTACCACTGCACCAAGAGACAGCCCTGCCATTGAGCTGACGGATAGCCATGAAACCCACTGCTCTACAAACGGAAACCAGGAAGTAAATGCCACGTAAACACAATTGGTTGCTAGATTTCACCGCTTATTGTTGCTAAGTTTTTGTACATTTGTGTTTTTCATGTTAATATTTTCTGTTTAAGGATTTAACAACAAGGGGGTTTGTGTTTTCTGCAGTGGTATCTCATCAAAATGTGAATACTGTAACCCCGGCTATGTACATTAGAGGATAGACAAAGGAGGCTTAGCCACTGCTGTCAACCATTTATTTCAGGCCGTTTAACAAATAGAGAGAGAGGTGTGTGTGTGTGTGTGTGTGTGTGTGTGTGTGCATCAGTGTTTGTGTGTGTGTGTGTGTTTATGTGTGTGTTTGTGTGTCTGTGTTTGTGTGTGTGTGTGTGTGTGTGTGTGTGTTTGGCAGGTGGTGGGGGCACACACACTCCACTGCCTGGTCACAGTAATCAAGGCGTGCAGGTGTAGTTTTTAATGGAGTTCCTGAACATGGTGACTGTGATTTCCTGCCAACATACCCATCCGATGACATGCTCCACTGTTCACAGCCCAGCAGAGGAACCCAGGGCTTCTACTGGAGGTCACTCACGTGTGGCGCTGCTCGCCTAGAAGAAAAACAAGTGATTAACACTGTGTGTCTACGGACGTGTCGTGTGAGTGTGTGCATGTGTGTTTACGTGTGTATATATATGTGTGTGTGTGTGTGTGTGTGTGTGTGTGTGTGTATGTGTGTGTGTGTGTGTGTGTGTGTGTGCATGGGCTGGCCTCCTTCCGCGCACCTACTGTGACTAAGAAAGTGTGAGTACTTTAGAGAGAGAGAGACAGAGAGAGAGAGAGAGAGAGAGAGAGAGAGAGAGAGAGAGAGAGAGAGAGAGAGAGAGAGAGAGAGAGAGAGAGAGAGAGAGAGAGAGACAGAGAGAGAGAGAGACAGAGAGAGAGAGAGAGAGAAGGGGGAGAGAGAGAGAGGCTCTCTGGTTAAGAGGAGTGCAGGCCAGGCCAGCCGTATCTGCAGGTCCATCCACGTGTCGCTTTCCCCGGCCGGGCCAGCTCCTGTACAGGGGCATAATTAATGTGGGTAACAGGTAAAGGGATACGGAGACGTGGCATAAGAGCAGCTTTCAGAGCTTTGTGTTGCCCCGTTTCCACGGTGAAATGGATCTGCCACTCAGTGCCTCATTGAAGAGCTAAAAGAGAAGAGGAGGAAAGAAGGGGACAGCTGCCGAGCTAACAGGACACTGACAATCAACCAGTAACCCCCTTCCTCCCTTCCCTTCTCTCTCTCTCTCACCCCTCTTCTCCCTCCTCCTCCACCCCCTCCCCACTAGGCTGAGGGCACTGGGCCAAACTGGAGGGTCCTCGGACACTGCTAATCCCCTCTACGCTTTATAAGAAGCCTGTGGAACATAGCACCCTCCCAAGCATGACTCACCTCCACACACACACACACACACACACCACACACACACACACACACACACACACACACACACACACACACATGCACACAGGCACACAAACACACAGGCACACAAACACACACAAACACTTACACACATGTCGCTTACACACACTCCCCCAGAACTAGAGAGAGAGCCAGACTGGCCACAGGCAGCTGAGGAAAGCAGTTGTAATTTGCAAAAATGGGGGTGGAGGGTTGTTGTGTGTGTGTGTGTTTGTGTGTGTGTGTGGCGTGTGTGTGTGTGTGTGTGTGTGTGTGTGTGTGCTAAGTGTGTGTGTGTACGTGCTCTGTCCAATTGTGTGTGCATGCATGTGTGTGTGAGTGCATATGTGTGCACGTGTGTGTGTATGTGTGTGTGTGTGTGCTTGTCAGTGGCTCCCTCTCAACCCCTCAAACATGCACAGACTTGTAGAGGATCCCCATTTTATTTATATTTCTCTCCCCCTTCCTGTGATCCATCGTTCCCTCCACTCCTCTACTTATCATGCAGTGTGTTGCAGCATGCGCAGGAGACTGGGGAACCTAAACAAGCAGGTGAGGGGGAACAGAGTGGAGGAGAGAGCTATGGGTCTGTCTGGGAACAGAGTAGAGGAGAGAGTTATGGGTCTGTCTGGGAACAGAGTGGAGGAGAGAGCTATGGGTCTGTCTGGGAACAGAGTGGAGGAGAGAGCTATGGGGTCTGTCTGGGAACAGAGGGGAGGAGAGAGCTATGGGTCTGTCTGGGGAACAGAGTGGGAGGAGAGGGAGCTATGGGTCTGTCTGGGAACAGAGTGGAGGAGAGAGCTAGGGGTCTGTCTGGGAACAGAGTGGAGGAGAGAGCTATGGGTCTGTCTGGGAACAGAGTGGGAGGAGAGAGCTATGGGTCTGTCTGGGAACAGAGTGGGAGGGAGAGAGCTATGGGTCTGTCTGGGAACAGAGTGGAGGAGAGAGCTATGGGTCTGTCTGTAGATTTGAAAACACAACACATACTGCTGTCACACCTAGAGAGGATGTGGCTGTGAAAGAGGAGGAATATCAGGGTATGAATTTAAACAGAATAATATAATATTCAGAAATGGGAAACGGTTCATGTATAGGTTCCCAGATCCTGACATATGGGCCTCACAATCCTTGGAAGGGAAACGAAGGAAGAGGGGTAAACATACAAACAAACAAAAAGTTATCTGAACCTTTTCCGATCCTGCACACAGAGGTCATCAGTGTACAGTGTAGAATGTGACACCTGACCCGCACCTGCAGTGTTCACAGCTGGATTTGGGATGGGCCAGGATACAGCAGGATATTGTGGTAGTATACAGCTCTTCTATAGCTGTTCTCCCCAGCCAGTCAGCCAAGGGGAGATCCAACTAGCCCAGCCAGCCTTTCGGTGGGGAGTGGTTGATATATCACCATAAAGCCTGCAGAGCGAGCAACCATGCTAACTCTCTCTCTTTCCTCTGAGTGCTCTCTCTCTCTCTCTGTCTCTCTCTCTCTCTTGCTCTCTCTCTTTCTATATTTCTCTCTCTCTCTCTTTCTATATTTCCCTCTCTCTCCTTTCTATAACTCTCTCTCTCTCTCTCTCTCTCTCTCTCTCTCTCTCTCTCTCTCTCTCTCTCTCTCTCTCTCTCTCTTTCTATATTTCCCTCTCTCTCTCTTTCTATATTTCCCTCTCTCTCTCTTTCTATATTTCCCTCTCTCTCTCTCTCTCTCTCTCTCTCTCTCTCTCTCTCTCTCTCTCTCTCTCTCTCTCTCTCTCTCTCTCTCTCTCTCTCTCTCTCTCTCTCTCTCTCTCTCTCTCTCTCTCTCTCTCTCTCTCTCTCTCTCTCTCTCTCTCTCTCTCTCTCTCTCTCTCTCTCTCTCTCTCTCTCTCTCTCTCTCTCTCTCTCCTGGACCTTTCCTTTTGTCCTACCTCCCCTGCTGGTTGCAGCTCTTTCCCCTTCTTCCTGTTCCTTTCCCAAATCTTTCTGGATGTCTTCCAGCACTCAGTGCATCAGAATATCAGTGTTTAGTTTAGTGAGCCTGCTACAACAGCAAGTATACCCACAACATAATATCCTGCCTGTTAGGACAGGGGTTGGGACAGACTTCTAGTTGTTTCTTTAATTAGTATCTAATGAGCTATTATGAATGATTTTCAGTTAAAGAGAATAACTGCTGACAAATTCAATTATTTGAAAATAGTTAACTCAATGGTCCATGGTAATGATTCATTTTGTAAACTATTTTTCTAATGGTTTAACGTTAAAGCTACTGTAGGCAAAGGGACGGACACCGTAGAGCAATTCAAATATTGTCAGTGTTGTGCACACAACTGTAATAATCCTTACCTTTTAAACCTTTAGTTCATTTGAACTGCTTAAAGTTTGCACGTATAGATGGGAGAGAGTGTGTGTGTGTGTGTGTGTGCGTGTATGTGCATGTGTGTGTGTGTGTTAGTCTCTACCTCCCTAACAGTGTCTTTCTCGGCAGCTGCCTCCCTGCCCTGAACACAATGACAGAGATCCACTGTGTTATTCTATGGTCCTTTAGTCCTCCCTCTTCTGGAGGACTGGACACGGGGTCTGGCCACGAGCCCCTGCCCCCAGCACACTGCACCAGCTCTGGGCACGAGAGGTGGAGGTAGGGGCCTGGGGGTATTGGGGTGTGGAGTTCTGGGATGGGGGCCTGGGGGACTGCATGGGGGGCTGGTGGTTTAGGGGGGTAGGAGGTTGTGTGGGTTCAATTTTGGCACAGCGAGAGAGAGTCTCAAAAGGGATGGGGGGTGGAGTGGGGGTGGCAGGGTCAGTGACAAGTGGCACACATGGGGTGGGTGTGGGGTGAAGTGGGGTGGAACAAGTGCTATAGAGGCGAGGGACTGTGTTTTTCCCATGGACCGCAAGCTACCCCTTCTCCCCTCAGTCTCCCCCTGCACCACCAATCAGGCCGCACTCTCTCTCTCTACCAGCTCTGTCAGGAGAGGAGAGGAGAGGAGAGGAGGAGAGGGGTCAGCTCAGTACAGACCTCGGGGCCGGCGTGTTTTCAATGAATTGATACAGATGAAGAACTCCAACACAATGAATGGATTACCTTGGTCAAAATAGACCCCCTCGCCTCGCACACACATTCGCTGACACGTACCGACACTCACACACATGCGTATGTGCACGCGCACATGCACACACACACGGATGCATGCACACACACAGACGCAGACGCACATACACACCTACTTGAAAAGGTTACTCCTTTTTCAACCTTTTTGTTTGGGGTGTAAAATACACCAAATAATTGTGTTTGAAACTGAACAGAACCAAGTGTACCCCAGCATAATGTACAGCCAATTATCATTTTACTCCACATGAGTTACCCATTGTAGAGAAACAACACAAAATGTTGACCAACTAAACTTGAATAAAAATCAGTCAAACAATACTAAGATCAAAGAACTCCATATTCCCTAAAACCATGTCCATCGATGTCTCACTCCCAGTGTGTCCAGATCCTCCACCCTGTGTTTTGTTGTTTTGCACCCCAGGTCTGAGTGTCTGTTCTGGGGTGGTGCCTGTGAGAGGTGTCCTTAACTGTCCGTAGTAATGGCTGCGGATGGGCTATGGGCTCTAATGCATGGCTCTCCCTAATAAATCACCATGCACTGCCCTATTTAGACATTCAACAGCTTGGCTAGCCACTCTGCTCCATCAGGCCTCGGAAATTAATGAGAGAAGACTTTGCTTCTCTGGAAGACACTGACACACTCCCCCTCCACTCTCCTCTCGTCTGCCCTATACTAACTCAACCAAACCTGGGCTCTGCTCTGCTCTGGCAGCTAGCTATCTGTCCTGCCTCCCGCCCTCCTGCCTGCTGCTTCACGCCCGCCCAGTAAGGACAAATGCCTCATCACAAACATACAACGCCAATGTCAAAGCGGCAAAATAAAATGTGGATGAATGAAGGGAAAGTTTTCGCGTATTAATGGGACCACAGAGTTGTGATTGATATATTCACGAGAGGGAATATTGTGAAAAGCACTCTCTCTCTCCCTCTCTCAATCTCTCTCTTCTCTCTCTCACTCTCTCTATGAGTGGTGGTAAACTTCTTCTTCAGGAGCCTTTGTTTGTTGTTCTGAGTTACAGATGTTAGTCACAGTGATGCTCAACTTGGACTCAGGGGTAGGACGAACATAGTAAATGTCAATCCGGGACACCTCATGATATGTTACGTTTTCGTATGGTATGTATTGATTTGCGGATGTCCATCATCCATTTAGTATGATATGTTACGGATTACAATTTGTTTGATGTGTTAAGAAAATGTGTGCAATATGTTACGAATTGCAATTTGTACAATATGTTACAAATTCCAATTTGTTGTGGCTAATATTAGCTAGGTGGCTAGGTGGCTAACATTAGCTAGTAGGGGTTAGGTTAAGGTTAAGGTTAGGTTAAGGTTAGGGTTAAGGTAGGCTTAAAGTGAGGGTTAGGAGTTAGGATAAAGGGTATAAGTTAGGGTTAGGAGAAGGGTTAGCTAACATGCTAAGTCGTTGCAAAGTAGCTAAAAAGTAGTAAGTATTCGAACACACAACCTTTGGGTTGCTAGAGTTCGCGTTATATGTCCACCCACGATATACAGTACGTCCACCCACCCAAATAACCTTCTCTCTTATGTAACCATACCAAACATAACATATCATACTAATTTGAGTGTTCG
>NW_025539614.1:0-12148 GCF_020615455.1 Coregonus clupeaformis | reverse complement strand
GGATGGTGTTCTTCGGCTTGTAACACGTTTTCCTCAACATAACAAATAGTATATTCTTTTCTTTTTTGTTTTCATCAACCACATTTCTCCAAATCAATCTTTGTCCCCCATAATGCAGTGTGCAAAACCCAATTAGTCTGCTATTGCGGTTTTGGAGCAGTGGCTTCTTCCTTGCTGAACTACCTTTCAGGTTATGTTGATATAGGACTCGTTTTACTGTGGATATAGATACTTTTGTACCTGTTTCCTCCCAGCATCTTCTCAAGATCCTTTAGGTGTTGTTCTGGGATTATTTGCACTTTTCACTCACGCAAAGTCGTTAATCTCTAGGAACACGTCTCCTTCCTGAGTGATGTCCAATATCTGCGTGGTCCCATGGTGTTTATACTTGCGTACTATTGTTTGTACAGGAGTAACGTGGTACCTTACAGGCATTTGGAAATTGCTCCCCAAGGAGGAACCAACTTGTGAGTCTACAATTCTTTTCTAGCAGGTCTTGGCTGATTTATTTGGATTTTCCCACTGATGTCAAGCAAAGGGCACTGAGTTTGAAGGTAGGCCTTTGAAATACATCCACCTCCAATTGACTCAAATTATGTCAATTAGCCTATCAGAAACTTTTAAAGCCATGACATCATTTTCTGGAATTTTCCAAGCTGTTTAAAGGCACAGTCAACTTAGTGTATGTAAACTTCTGACCCACCGAATTTGATACAGTGAATTATAAATGAAATAATCTGTCTCTAAACAATTGTTGAAAAAAATTACTTGTGTCATGCACAAAGTAGATGTCCTACACACTTGCCAAACTATAGTTTTGTTTAACGAGAAATTTGTGGATGTGGTTGAAAAAGCAGTTATAATGACGCTCCACCTAAGTGTATCTGCGCGCTTCCACTTCAACTGTCACATGTACACGCCTGTTTACTATTAACCAACTAATAACTCTGTAGAACAAAACCTGAACCGCCACCACCAACACTGATGGTGAGATGATTCACAATGAATAATGATTGTTTCGCAGTGCAAGGCATACACACATGCATACACGCACACACGCCACGCACACACACACACACACACACACACACACACACACACACACACATCTCTATCCAGTGTAGGTGTAAAAGTAGATGGGACCATATTACGTCTAATGCTGTGTTATGGCCATGGACCCAGGGTCATTGTCCAGTGAAACAAATAGAACCTGGAGAACAGTAGCCTCAGATGCTGCTAATCCTAATCACCTTCCTCCACTCACTGTTCACAGCTGGGAGAAGACAGGAAAGAGAGACAGGACAGGGACACAGGCCTCTGGAACAGGGGCCAGGCCAACACCTGCCCCCTGCCTGGCACAGATCCCTCAGTCCCTCCACAAGACACCTACACACCCTCTATATAAAATACTAGCAACACGCATCAACCACCAAGTCGTTATCTAAAACAAAACCAACCAGGACAAATTGCCTTAAATCTACAGTTTTATATAGCGCCATAGCTGAATGAACTATTTCCCAATCCATATTTCTCCAGTAGAGAAATAAATCCACTTCAAGAAAAAATTTAAAAAACATCTAATCAAATCAAATTTTATTGGTCACATGCGCCGAATACAACAGGTGCAGACATTACAGTGAAATCTTACCCCAGCCCCTTAACCAACAGTGCATTTATTTTTAACAAAAAAATAAATGTGTTAAAAAAAATAATAAAATAAAATAACGTAGGGAGGCTATATATACAGGGGTACCGGTGCAGAGTCAGTGATGCGGGGGGCACCGACTAATTCGAGTGGTTGAAGTAATATGTACATGTGGGTAGAGTTAAAAGTGGCATATGCATAAATAATTAACAGAGTAGCAGCAGCGTAAAAAGGATGGGGTTGGGGGGGCTCAATAGTCCGGTAGCCATGATTAGCTGTTCCAGGAGTCTTATGCGGGGGTAGAAGCTGTTAAATATTTTACCATAACTTGGCACTCCGGTTTCCGCTTGCCGTGCGGTAGCAGAGAAACAGTCTATGACTAGGAGTGGCTGGAGTCTTTACAATTTTGAGGGCCTTCCTCTACCCGCCACAGCATAGAGGTCCTGATGCAAAGCTTGGCCCCAGTGATGTACTGGTTTCTCTCTTTTTGCGTCGGAGGCCAAGCAGTTCCTACAGGCGGTGATACACCAGTCAGGATGCTCTCGATGGTCAATATGTAGATTTTTTTGAGGATCTGAGACCCATGCCAAATCTTTCCAGTCTCCTGAGGTTCTCTTCCGCACTGTCTTGGTGTGTTTGACCATGATATTCGTTGTATCACCAAACTTGAAGCTCTCAACCTGTTCCACTACAGTTGATGGTGGGCGTGCTCAGTCCCTCTTTTTTTTTCCTGTAGTCCACAATCATCTCCCTTTGTCTTTGTCACGTTGAGGGAGAGGTTGTTGTCCTGGCACCCCGGCCAGGTCTCTACCTCTCCTATAGCTGTCTCATCGTTGTCGGTGATCAGGCCTAACACTGTTGTGTCGTCCTGACAGTTAATGATGGTGTTCAGTCGTGCCTGGCCATGCAGTCATGGGTGAACAGAGAGTAACAGGAGGGGACTGCCCCTGAGGCCCGTGTTGGATCCAGTGTGGAGTGTGTTTGTTACCTACCCTTACCACCTGGGGCGGCCCGTCCAGGAAGTCCAGGATCGTTGCTTAGGATCCTTAGCATAGTGATGAAGCTTAGAGGGCACTATGGTGTTGAATGCTCAGCTGTAGTCAATGAATAGCATTCTCACGTAGGTGTTCCACTCTTGTTGTCCAGGTGGGAAAAAGGCAGTTGGAGTGACAATGGAGATTGCATCATCTGTGGATCTGTTGGGCGGCGTATGCAAATTGGAGTGGGTCTAGGGTTTCTGGGATAATGCTGTTGATGTACCTACCCTTTCAAACACTTCTTACTCAGTGCTACGGTCGGTGAGTCATTTAGGCAGGTTATCTTAGAGTCCTTGGGCACGCAGGGGACTATGGTGGTCTGCTTGAGAAGCATGTTGGTAATACAGACTCAGTCAGGGACATGTTGAAAATGTCGGTGAAACCTTCCAGTTGTCTGTTCGTCCTTAATCCGTCGTGGCCCTGCGGCCTTGTGAATGTTGACCTGCTTAAAAAGTCTTACTCACATCGTCGACGTATCACATATCATCCGAACAGCTGGTACTCTCATGCATGCTTCAGTGTTGCTTGCCTCGACACATAGAAAGTGGTTTAGCTTCGTCTGGTAGGCTTGTGTCACTGGAGGCAGCTCGCTGCGTGCTTCCCTTTGTAGTCTGTAATAGTTTTCCAAGCCCTGCCACATCAATGGTCCAAGCCAGTATAGTATGATTCATCTTTCCTTATTACTCTTTGCCTGTTCGATGGTTTCGGAGGGCATAATCGATTTCTTATAAGCGTCGGTTAGGATGTTCCTTACCCTCCTTTAGCTCAGTGCGGATGTTTCCTGTAATCCGCACCAGTTTGGGGTATGTACTCGCGTTCACTGTGGGGCACATCATTGATACTTTTATAACCAGTACTATTAATTTACTCCTCAATGCTGTCTGAAAATCCCTAACCATCTGTGCGATTAACATATACTAATAAAAGCATCAACTGAATGTTAAATTATTTTACTTGTCAGGTATTTTAATTGTCTATATTGTCTATTGTGAAAAATACACATTGATTTCATTGTATACAGTGGAGGAAAAAAAGTATTTAGTCAGCCACCAATTGTGCAAGTTCTCCCACTTAAAAAGATGACAGAGGCCTGTAATTTTCATCATTACCGTCAACTATGACAGAAATAGATTTTTCCCTATTCAATGATTATTGCAAATTATATTGGAAAATAAGTATTTGGTCAATAACAAAAGTTTCTCAATACTTTGTTATATAACCTTTGTTGGCAATACACAGGTCAACGTTTTCTGTAAGTCTTCACAAAGTTTTCCCCTGTTGCTGTATTTTTCCCATTCCTACCTGCAGAGCTCCTCTAGAGCAGTGATGTTTTGGGGCTGTCGGCTGGGCCAACACAGACTTTCCAACTCCCTCCAAAAGATTTTCATATGGGGTTGAGATCTGAGACTGGCTAACCACTCTCAGACCTTGAAATGCTTCTTACACCACTCAATGTTGCCCGGGCGGTGTGTTTGGGATCATTGTCATGCTGAAAAGACCCAGCCACGTTTCATCTTCAATACCACTTGCTGATGGAAGGAGGTTTTTCACTCAAAAATCTCACACAATATCCCCATTCATTCTTTCCTTTCGGATCAGTCGTCTGTCCCTTCAAAAACCATTTCTAATCGTTTCACCCCTATACTTCCACAGTAGGTATAAATTGTTCTTTGATGCAACTCAGCATTCTTTGTCCTCCAAACACACGGCGAGTTGAGTTTTTACCAAAAAGTTCTATTTTGGTTTCATCTACCATATGACATTCTCCCAATCCTCTTCTGATCATCCAAATCACTCTAGCAAACCTCAGACCGGCCTGACATTACTGGCTTAAGCACACAGTCTGGCACTGCAGGACCTGAGTCCCTGGCGGCGTAGTGTGTTACTGATGGTGAGGCTTTTGTTACTTTGGTCCCAGCTCTCTGCGGTCATTCACTAGGTCCCCCCCGTGTGGTTCTGGGATTTTTGCTCACCGTTCTTGTTTATCATTTTACCCCACGGGAGTGAGATCTTCTACGTGGAGCCCAATCAAGGAAATTATCAGTGGTCTTGTATGTCTTCCATTTCCTAATAATTGCTCCCACAGTTGATTTCTTCAAACCAAGCTGCTTACCTATTGCAGATTCAGTCTTCCCAACCTGGTGCAAGGTCTACAATTTTGTTTCTGGTGTCCTTTGACAGCTCTTTGGTCTTCCATAGTGGAGTTTGGAGTGTGACTGTTTGAGGTTGTGGACAGGTGTCTTTTATACTGATAACAAGTTCAAACAGGTGCCATTAATACGGAGTACAAGTGGAGGACAAGCCTCTTAAAGAAAGAAGTTACAGGTCTGTGAGAGCCAGAAATCTTGCTTGTTTGTAGGTGACCAAATACTTATTTTCCACCACCAATTTGCAAATAAATTTCATTAAAATCCTACAATGTGATTTTTTTCTAGATTTTATTTTCTCAATTTGTCTGTCATAGTTGACGATGTACCTATGATGAAAATTACAGGCCTATCTCATCTTTTAAAATTGGGATCTTGGTGGTGGCTACTAAATACTTTTTTCCCCCATGTTTAAAATCTGTTATTTAAAAAAATATATAATTCAGATCTATCATATTATAATGCGGCCTAAAATCACCACTTTCGATCAAGTTTGACAGACTAGCAATAAAAAACAAATTCAAAGGAGGAACCTCTAATGGGAGCTGAAAAATGTAGTCTCTACAAAGACACCTGGAGATTATTATTCCACAACTACAAAAACTACTAATTTTTTCCTCAAATAAAAAAAGCTATTCAAATTACTACATTTTTATTTCCATAAATGCACTCATCAATTTACTGAGTTAAAAAAATCCATACATAGTGATATCAATCATTCACCTCTATCATCTTAATTACACCAACAAAATATTTGCACAGATATGAAACCCAATGTTTAAATATTAATCTTTTAACCTTTACCATTACAAAAAATAACGAGACTTAGAGGACGAAAGCTTACCCCATATAATTTGGGATGCTTTTAAGGCGTACGTTAGGGAATGATAATCTCATACTCTGCAAAAGTTAAATCTGGTTAAAAATACAAATACAATAAAATAAAAAAATCATTAACTTAAAAAATCCCATACAAAAATCTTGACAAGGTAAAAAAAATCATTTTTTTAACCCAAGCAGGAATATGATATTTTCACGTTTGAAGAGAGACAACAAGAGAGGTTAAACTCAAATAAAGCATACTAATTAATGAAAATAAACCTGAAATGTTATACATCTTTCAATAACCCTAACTAGTTATAATTTTAAAAAATAAAGTTACAAATACGTTAATTAGAAACAACAATGCTTGATTAATACAATAAAAAAATTGAATCTATGAAAATCTATATAAATCCAGATTAAACAACAGTTGGACTGATCCTACAAACTTAACTCAACATCCTGAAGCAACTATCGGCAACAAAAAATATTCACAAAAAATAATCACCCCAAAAATAATATTACACTGTTAAAACATTCCCGCTGAGAAAAGCACCAGGAATGACGCTTTCCCATAGAATTCAATTTAACATTTTGGACATTACCCCTATTTACACAAATGACAACACACATGCCACTCAATTCAGTCTTTTTCCTATCAAACAGTTATTTAAGTTATCATTAAAATCAGGGAAAATCTGGTGATTACAATCCCTAAGTTTATTAATTCGCAACAACAAAATAATAACAAAGCTCAGTTTTCCCCATTGAGACCCCGTATCTGTGCATCGATCTAGATTATTTAAGATTCTCTTTGAAGAGATGGGTTTCAGGTGCTTTTGGAAGATGGGCAGGGACTCTGCTGTCCTTGCTTCAGGGCTTTAGTTCCTTGGGTGCCAAGGACAGAGAGGAGCTTGAAGGTAGGGAGTTAGTTCCTCTTGCTGCTCCTTAGGCAAGCACCATGGTCTTGTAGTGGATGCGAGCTCTACTGAAGCCAGTGGTGTGCGGAGGGCGGATGACATGGAATTGGAAGTTAAACCTAGGCCCGGGCTGCAGCATTCTGGATAAGTTGCAGGGGTTTGATGGCACAAGCGGGGAGCCCAGCCAACGCGAGGTTACCCAGTAGCCCAGACGGAGATACAAGTCCTATTACCTTACTACCCTTCTTTGTGGTAGTTTCATACTCTATGGATGTTTAAAGCATGAACTCCTGCAGAGCCACTGTTTTATGTTTGCAGAATACAGGGTGTTGTCCAGGGTCATGCCAAGGTTCTTTGCACTCTGGGAGGGCCACCTGGGTTGTCAACCCGTGATGAGTTCTCCTTTAGTTCTAACGTCTGCTAAATACATAATGTAAATATAAATTCTTTCACTTCTCAGAACATCTTAACTTGTCGAGGTTGAGCTTGAGGTGGTGGGCACATCCAAGCTAAGATATCTGCCAGGCATGCAGAGATGCGTGTGGCGCCACTGGGTTCGAAGGAGAAAAGTAGTTGAGTGTCATCCGCATAGCAATGATAGGAGAGACCATGTGAGGAGATATACGGCCGAGTGACTTGGTGTATAGAGGGAGAGGAGAGGTCCTAGAAGCTGAGATAGGATACAATCCAAGAGTGTGCAAGAGGCCTGAGCGCCCTAAGCCCTAGTGTAGAGGAGGATCTGAAGGTTCACAGTGTCGAAGGCAGCCCGGATAAATCTGGGAGGATGAGAACAGAGGGAGAGGGAGTCAGCTTTGTCATTGCACCAAGCCTCTCGTGACACAGAGAAGAGCAGTCTTGGTTGAGTGACCCTTCTTGAAGCCTGACTGGTTAGGGTCAAGAAGATTGTTCTGAGAATAACTGAGGGTTGATTAGAGACAGCATATTCAAGTGTTTTGGAAAGAAAAAATAAAGAAAGGATACAGGTCTATGTTTTTACGTCAGATGAGTCCAGTGTTATTTCCCTGTTTTCTGAATTCCTATCGACCTCTAGATAATATTCTTATTTTTGGTGACTTTCAATATTCACCTGGAAAAGAGCTTTAAGACCATCATCGACTCAGTGAGTTTTGTCCAACATATCTCACCTACGCATTTACCACAATCATATCTTGGATCTAGTTTTTTCCCATGAATGATATTGTATCATTTTTTTCTCATAATCCTGGACTATTGACCACCATCTTATACGTTTGCAATCCAACCAAATATTCGCTCAAACCCCACCATTATCAAAACCTCTACACAAAAAAATTCCTATCCCTTAGACTCCCTCCCCAGGACGTTGGATACAGAAATCAGTTAACCACCTAACAGAATCTTTAACCTTGCGTAATACCTAGGCGCAGTCTCCCCAAAAAACAAACCATTTGTTACAGAAACTAGCGCCCTGGTATACGTATTACTCCTAAGCAAGTTTCACCCAAATTGAAGTGTTCCACTAACTTAAAAGATACTCCGTCAATATCAAAAACCTTCCTGCTGCTCGATCCCTACTTTTCCAACCTGATTGAATAAAACAATCCACCATTTTGTTTTTATACTGTCAGCAAGCTATCTTAAAAACAGCATTCCCCAAGTGAGGCTGGCCTTCACTTCAGCAGTGATAGATTCTTGAACTTCTTTGAGGAAATATCATATCATTAAAAATCAAATTATTTTCGTAATACCAATTACCCCACTGAAACATTCTTTAAGTAATGCTTGTCATACTTTATAACTGGGCAAATAAAATTCATAGAATAAAAGGAAAGTTTTACATCTTCCTAAGTCTGAGGGTGGTTTTAACTTCCAGACATGGAGATTATTATCAACTCGATACCCAAGGCTTTTACTTGCGACATATGGCAAGAATCTTTTTACGTGTCTATTTTCAAAGGATAAAGCTAAGAGCATTAACAACTTCATAGTTAAAGAACACTATACCAATATGAATAAAATGAAACATATTCTACAAAACCAATATCACTCCCTAAAACACAAGTCAAAGCTGTTTCCAAATGACCATGTATAGCGCCACAATACACATACAAATACAATAAACACAATAAACTAAACATTATTATACATGAAAAGCAAAACACAATCATAAAACTACACCATTCTTCAGTAAAATGCTCCCCCTAAGAATCATTGCTCTCCTAGAGCAGTGTTTCCCAACCCTGGTCCTCGAGTACCCCACAATACCTTTTTATTGTAACCCTGACCACACACCTATAAACTTCCAATAATCATCAGCCCTCAAGAGCTGAATGAGGTGTGTTTATTTTCCAGGGCTACAACAACAATTGGGTTATTCCTCCAATGAGTGCATTGTAGATCATTCCACCACCTTAAGGTGCAAGGAAAGGAGTCTTCAGATTAACCAACCCTTTTTAAAGCCATAAATCATTGTCAATCCAAATACCAAGGTATTTGTATGCAGGAGACTGCGTTCGATTATAAACCATCCGATGAGTGAAGATATAACCCATCCAAGACAATCTTACAAGATTCTAACTAATTATCTTTATCAAAACATTCACAAATTCTCCGCTTTCAACTTGGCAGTCATGTCTTAAGTTAAAACTAACAATGAGACTCAATAATCCATACTATAAAGTCCAAAGTTATGGGCGGAGTTAGAAAGTTGGCTGTCAATATAAATGTAAATGTACTGTGATGTCACCGAGGGCTGTGTCCTGGAGGACTTACATCCCCGGCTGCAAACCCAGACAGCTATGGCTCCCATCTGCTGGTATGTCAGAACTCCCACCCCTCTATAGCCAATCTTCCCACGCAGCTATGAAACAAATGAGAAGCTGATGAGCTGAAGGTTTTGGGAAGGGAAGAGACACAGTCTCAAGCTGGGCTCTCGGGAACAAAGTGCTCACTCCACTTCCATAGGAATATAAGGATTTGGAATACTTACCTTTGGGAAATACTTTCACCTTTGGATATATGCACCCTGTGGAAATACAGTGTAGGACATTTGGAAGGCGTTTTGCTGGGTTGGCCACTAGCTGCAACGTGGAAACATAACTGGGAAAAGTTATTTGACGAGAGTTATGATTTTGGATGTGGAAGAAACATCCCTAACTGTTACCTTAAGCCACCAAAACAGTATTGTGTTATAATTTGTTGGTTCCCCAAACCTTTAATAAAATCCTTGTTTTGATTAACCTGGGCTCCTTGCACTACTTGAGCAATCCCTGAAAAGCTGTGTACCTCTCGTGACGTCTCAGATTGAAATCTCATTAATATTCATGTCAGAGGAGGAATACGAAGGTTCAATCACCCGTTTTCCCAAAGTTGGCCTTAGGCTCCCATTTAAATAACTGCGCCATTGTTGCTGGCCTTCAAGCCCAATGCAAGCTCAAGCGTTGGCTCTCTTGGAGAGCAAAACACCTTCTGAGCTTACGAGGGTTGTCCAAAATACCGCCAAAGCCAGAAGTACTTTCACTATCTAAGACGGCTACCGAGTGACGTTGAGGCATACCTGCATGCATTTGAGGCCACGCCACTAGGAAGCCTGCCAAGCAGCAGTGGGTTGGTCCTGTTAGCCCCCTTTCTAACCGGAAACTGAATGCTTCCGGGACCTGGCCTACCAGGTTACTACGACTATGATGCCCTGAAGTCTGAGATCCTCACAGATATGACTCCAGTTTGGTATGGCCCAGCGCTTTCACAGCTGACCTTCCATCCAACCAACTCTCGCGCAGATGCATAACTTGTCCAATGCAAAAGTGGCTGATCCACTGAGAATCACAGCGGGGTGGTGAACGTTGTGGTGGATCGTTCCTTTTCCCCCTGCCTTGCATGGGCAAGCGGTTCATCGTTCAGCAGGCCCTTGACCCCCGGCTGATCTGGCAGTGAAGCTGTGAAAAATACCGGCCACAGCGGAGATGCTGAATACTTCCCGAAAAAGACCCCAGGAGGCGACCCCACCACAAATGGAAAACCCTCCAAAGTTACCCCAGGTCTCAACCCCCCTCATTATCCCGGCTCCAGGGAAGCCAGGAAACAACGTTTCCAAAGAAAAAGGTACCCCTCGAGCAGTGTTACCGGTGTGGGGAGATGGACATATCTCCTGGCAGTGTGGGAAACCAGCCGATGAGCCTATGCCCACTGTTAGTCCTCAGCTCCAGCACCCACACACCCATTTTCTCGCTCTTGGGAGTGGTATCATGCCCAGATCGACCCCCCCACCTCCCGATAACTGTGAATCACCATGATGTGAGGCCTTACTGGATTCTGATAGCCGGGCCTCCCTCAGATGCTAAGGATTTGGTATTGGCCCAGCGATGTCTGACCCGGGAGAAGTCCTCCCAGTTTCCTGTGTCCATGGGGACACCAGAGAATACCCCATTACTAACTTACATCCCTTCCACGCAACTGCACCACCACGCGGGGGTGGTTGATTCCTCCCCGTCCCTGTCCTAATTGGGCCAGACTGCCCAACCCTTTTACCCACTCTGGAAGAGTCTCCAGGAGGATCCGTTAAGAGGCAAGGCTCATCCTGGAAGGCTCCGGTGCAATCCTCCAATTACTCCTCCCGCCCGGGCTCAAATGGGATGGCAGGTGCCCAGACCGACACAGAAACACCTACAGAAAATCTGACAAACTATCTGTGTCTGAAGGGGACTGTTCGTTTGTTAAAGCAACAGTTAGACATAAACTAGAAGATTTAGATATCCTCCCAGGCTCAGGCTCACAACAGAGCTCCTTCCCTAAGCAGCAGGGGGAGCTGGAGGAGGCTGCGCAGACCATGGACCCTCGCATAGTAAGGAGTCAGAGGAGAATACAGGTGTTGGAGAACAGATAATCGGAGGCATTACTAAAGCTGCTCAACAGAGGCTAAACTCTGCTAAAACCAAGGCGGATGCGTTCGTAAACTCAAGAGAGAGACAACAGAGGCTGAGTCCCTGGTCCTAGAGGTGGAGGGGTTGCAGAGAGAGCAGACTGTCAGCACCACGGCAATCCGGGGCCCCTCTCCGTTCTTTTCGGCCGTCTGTTTTCCGGGCTGTGTCCTACTTACTCCCCTTGGCTGCAAACCCAGCAGTCCATCTGCTGGTATGGTCAAACTCCCACCCCTCTATAGCCAATCTTCCCACGCAGCTGAAACAAATGAGGAGCTCAGTGAGCTGAAGGTTTGGGAAGGAAGAGACCCGGTCTCCCAAGCTGGGCTCTTTCGGGAGGACGAAGAGTGCTCCGTCCAACTTCACCAGGAATATAAGGATTTGAATACTTACTTTGGGAAACTCCCTTTGATATATGCACCTGTGAAATCTACATTTGGTTTTGCTGGAGTTGGCCACTATGCTTCATACGTGGAAGACAGTAAGACTGGGGGTTTTGGGGTTATGATTTTGAATGTGGAAAACATCCCTATTCTTAAAGCCCCACTATTGTGTTATAATTTTCGTTTAGTTTTCCCAAACCTTTAATAAAATCCTTGTTTTGATTAACCTGGGCTCCTTGCACTACTTGAGCAATCCCAGCTACAAGCTATTGTCAGCCTCTCGTAGCGTCCACAGTACT
>NW_025539613.1:0-12150 GCF_020615455.1 Coregonus clupeaformis | reverse complement strand
ATCCTTTAAAACATCTTCCTTCATTACTTTCCAACCCCCCCACCCAATTCTACATTTACATTTCACATCATTTGTAGTACGTCTTATCCAGAAGCGACTTACAAATTGACCCTTCCCTAATCTTGAAATGCTAGTGAACCAACTGTCACGTTCCTCTAGGAAGGGTCAGACCAAAGGCGCAGCGTGAAATGCATACATGTTTATTACAAAGAATAAACACACAAACAAAAACAACAAAAACAACGTCGTGCCAAGTCCTCAGGCTAAACACAACACAAGCTCTACCGGAAGATCCCACAACTAATGAATGCCAATGGGCTGCTGCGAAGTTGATCCCCCAATCAGAGACAACTGAGCGACAGCTGTCTCTGATTGGGAATCTACCCCGGCCAAACATAGAAATACAACACCTAGAACGAGAACATGAAACAATGCATAGAATCACCCTGACTCAACAACAGAGTCCCATAAGTCAGGGCGTGACAGTACCCCCCAAAGGTGCAGACTCCGACCACAAATACCTTACATAACCGGGTAGGGTCCCGGGTGGGCATTCCGCCTCGGAGGCGGATCCGCTCCGGGGCGTGACGACCACACCTTCTCCTCAGCCTCCCCGTTCGCCCCCTGGTCTGGTCTGGACCTCGGGATGCCTCTCCTTCTCCCACGATCTCCAAGCCCTCGGACCCTCAAAGTGTGGAGACCCCGAAGGTCGAGAGGGCTGACGTCTCAGACTGGGAGCCGCATGACCGAGCTGGACCGGGCACCGGAAGCGCTGCTCTGGCTCCGAGTGAAGCTGCTGACCGAGCTGGACTGTGTACCGTGGAGCGGAGTTCATTCTGGCTCAGTGGAGCTGCTGACCCGGAGCTGGACGTAACTGGTGGAGCGGACTGCTCTGGCTCCCGAGTGGAGCAGCTGACCGGAAGGCTGGATCAGCACCCGTGAACCGGCAATGGAACACGCCTGTGCCAGACTGGGCTACACGCACCCTGGTCTGGTGAGGAGCAGGGCATGGGCGGGACCGATTCAGGAACACGCACCACTGGCTGGTGCGTAGGAGCAAGGAACTGGGCCGGCGGACTGGTGACCTCACCACTGGCGGTGCGAGGAACAGGAACGGGCTGGGCGGACTGGTGACATGCACCACTGGCTGGTGCGAGGAACAGAACGGGCCGGACTGGCAACCTTACTGCACTTCCTGGCGGTCGGGAGCAGAATGGGCCGGGCCGAACTGGAACTACGCACCACTGGCTTGGAATCTGAAAGAGGGACACGGGCCGGACTGGTTCAAACCTACCACGGCTTGGTGCGGGGAGCAAGGCACGGCCCGTTACAGGACTGGGAACACGCACCCAATCAGTCTCGTGCGAACATGGAACTGGGCCGGGCCAGACAAGGAACCGCCACCACTGGCATGGTGCGGGCAGTAGGCACGGGCTACGGACTGTGGAGGCGGACGGGAGGTCTGGAGCGGACAGCTGCCTTCGTCCTGGCTGGATGCTCCACTTCCGCACAGTACATGTGTGGCGTAGCACAGGACGCACTGGACTGTGCCGACTAACGACCTGGTCGTAGCTCCACGATTGACCTTTGGAGCCTGCGGTCACACGCTTCCTAGCGGCAGTACAGGAGTTGGCTTTGTTCTGAACCTTGGCTCGAACCACCCTGTGTGCCCCCAGAATTTATTTTCTTGGTGCTACTTCTCGGGCTTTCATTGTGACCGCTGGGTCCTCTGCGTGTGGTTTCCCTCTTTGCCTCGGGCCTCCTTCGCCCAGGGTCCTCTACTCGGCTACTCTTTCCTTCTCCATCCCTCATCCCTTTCAGGGCCTCCATCTGCTTGGCCAGATCCTCTCTTTCTCTCCCCCAAAGTCCCTGATCCTCTGCTCCACTACCTGTGTCCAGGGTTTCTGCTTGCTGCTCCTGAAGCACGTCCTGTCGGGTCCGTGTTTGGTGGGTCATCTTCCTGTCACGTTCATTTAAGGACGGGTCAGACCAAGGCGCAAGCGTGAAATGCACATATGTTTATTATAAAAATAAAACACACAAAACAAAAACAACCAACGTAACGTTAAGTCCACTCCGGCTAAACACAACACAAGCCTCTACACGGAACAGCATTCCACAACTAATGAATACCAATAGGGCCCAGGTAGATCTCCCAATCCAAAGAGACAACGAGCGACAGCTACAATCTCTGATTGGAATCTGACCCAAACATAGAAAATACAACACCTAGAACGAACATAAAAATACAACATAGAACTCCACACCCCTGACAACATACTAGAGTCCCATAGTCAGAAGTGTCAATAACAATGCTTGGGCCTCTACTTCCCAGCTTATACACAATACTATAACTACATTTTATGGACACAGTCAATTCAATAATTCTATTTTGTTTGTTTTTACTCCTGAACTTCCTCTTGCTTGGGCCAACAAACACGAGATGGACATTATTTGAAATTTGTCCTTTGTTCTGGAGCCCAAATTTGAGATTTTTGGTTCTTCCGCCGTGTCTTTGTGAGACGTGGTGTGGGTGGAACGGATGATCGCATGTGTATCTCCCATCAGTCATTTGTGATCTATTTAGAATTCAGGCACACTTAACTAGCATTGTCGGCTACCACAGCATTCTGCAGTGATCGCTACATCCCATTTGGTTTGGACTTAGTGGGACTATCATTTGTTTTTCAACAGACAGACCCAACACACCTCCAGAAGGGTGTGTAAGGGCTATTTTACCAAGAAGGAGAGTGATGGAGTGCTGCATCAGATGCCTGGCCTCCACTAACCCCCGACCTCAACCAATGGTGAGATGATTTGGGATGAGTTGGACCGCAGATGAATGGGAAAAGCAGCCAACAAGTGCTCAGCATATGTGGGAACTCCCTTCAAGACTGTTGGAAAAGCATTCCAGGTGAAGCTGGTTGAGAGAATGTCACAGAGAGTGTGCAAAGCTGTCATCAAGGTGAAGGGTGGCTATTTGGTTACTACATGATTCCAAATGTGTTATTCCGTAGTTTTGATGTCTTCACTATTATTCTACAATGCAGAAAATAGTACAAATAAAGAAAAACCCTGGAATGAGTAGGTGTGTCAAACTTTTTTGACCGGCTTACTGCACATCGTGCATGCACACGTCTCTTGTTTAGAATGTGATGGTGTTCTAATCGACTGCCCTCTCTGTAGAATGCCCTTTACTTTTGGTGGTGTTGCTCTCCTTTGATTAAGGCCCACAGAATAAAGGCACACCCTGATTTATGAAAGAACAAAGTACAGTAAAACCACCTTTCCACTAGTAAATGTTGACACTTAATCAGTTATTATAGCAGCTCACGTCACATTCACTTCACATAGGGTTACACTCTATTCAACGGTACCTTATACTACCCTGGGGAACCATTGGAGTTGGAGGGGATGCTGTAGGATGACTGGGCACTGAGTCTGACTAGAACCTTGAAAAGCTGCTGTGCCACTTTAAATCCTGGAGCCCGACTCAAGGTAAAATGTCTCCGTGTTTAACAAGCTTCTGTCACTCTTTAAACAAAGGCATTTGTTTAACACACCTTGGTCTTTGATATGTCCCCACGGGTCTCACATGTACCAGCCAGGTCTGCTTCCTCACTGAGTCACTTTTGTAAACTTATTCCAACCATTACTTACACAATGCTGCGCAAGTGAATATATAGTATATTTCTCTTTCTCTTTCCAACTGTTCTACCTTTAAACAAAAGCTGAAGGAGATTGGAATTCCAATTTCCTTTTTTAATGAAAAATAACTGTTGATATGTCTGGTTTCTTGGTCTGCTCACTTTTTCCAAATCTCTGATATTCGTATTCAGGGACCAGTGCTTGCCTTGGGATTTAAGAAGTGCAGGAGCAGTCTTTTCATGTCGGTCCATGATAAAGAAATGTGTAGTGATATGACCTGTCTCACACCCTCAGTTAAACTAATAACGTATGACTAATTAGTAGACTAGAGCTTAGAGAGTTAATCAAATGTGTTTATATATCAGCAACAGAGTATTTGTGTCTTGTAATTAGGCAAGCGAAGTGTCAAAACGATTGAAACCAAATAACAGGAGACTGGTTCCCAAAACACACGTGAAAAGGCTTTCGGGATATTGGTGAGGACGCGATAACTGAAGAAAAGAATACAGCCTGCCTGAGCAAGAAGTAGACTATGATAAGAACATGTGTGTGTGTGTGTGTGTGTGTGTGTGTGTGTGTATTTTTTATTTATTTATTTTGTTTCACCCTTTATTTAACCAGGTAAAACCAGTTGAGAACGTTCTCAGTTTACAACTGCGACTCCAAGATAAAGCATAGCAGTGCGATAAAAACAAACCACAGAGTTACATGTGGGGTAAAAACAAAACAAAGTCAAAAATACAACAGAAATACATATAATATACCAGTGTTGCAAATTTAGCAAGTTATGGAGGTAAGGCAATGAAGTAGTAGAACAAAACCTAATTCACAATTAAGTATTAACACTGGAATGATAGATGTGCAAGAGATGATGTGCAAATAGAGATACTGGGTACAAATGAGCGTGTGTGTGTGTGTGTGTGTGGACCTGATGGTCAGGAGAGCAGAGGAAAATCACATGAGCTAGACCCAGGGGTGTGAACTTACAAGATGTGTACAGTGGAAAATACGAGCTGGCCCCTACAGCGGGGTGGATTTTTCCTCTGACTTGTGCGTGTCATCAAATATTGTGCCAACCATTTTGTTGCAGAGCGCTCATGAATAAATATGCTGACCATGAGAGCAGAATTAGATCATTTAGTTTAATTTATTTAAACTAAGAGATTTACAACCTTTTGGGAATTATTCAAAGATTTAAGAAGTAGTTGACTTCAAACCATTGGGAGAATAATAAAATTCTCGTGACAGTCCATTAGACTATGTTCACCGAAATTCACAATTTAGAGCCTCTGATTATTCACTATTAATTCATACACATTTCCATGATGTTTAACAAATGTTCGTGAATATTATTACAGCCTACATGAAAAGGTAAGCATTATTGACACTGGAAGGCTGTGTGCCTGATCCCATGTAGGCCTACCATCTGCTGTCATTGTGCCCTTAATCAAGGCCAATAACCCCCCACAAAGTAAAACAACACTGTTAGCCACATCTTGTCAACATGTGGTCAGCCATCCATCTGAGAGCTCCTGTGTGTGAGGCTTGCTTTTCATCCAGCCCTGAAACAAAGTCTGCTTATCAAGGTCCTGTTGACCAGCTAATGTTTAGGCTCCAATGTTTAGACCAGGGCTTGAACAAATACATGCACACCCAGTAGCTATCCTGGAGGATGGTTGCCACCCCTTGATATAAACATATTGCAACATTACAACCAAATATTTTTGTCTTTATAAATGATTCCCTCATTCAATGAATCAGGGAATCAAACTGATAAATTAGGCTACTTCAAAGCAAGGTACAGTAAGGGAAAAACGTATTTGATCCCCTGCTGATTTTGATATGTTCCCACTGACAAAGAAAATGATCAGTCTATAATTTTTATGATAGGTTTATTTGAACAGTGAGAGACAGAATAACAACAACAAAAATAGAGAAAAACGATGTCAAAATGTTATAAATTGAATTGCATTTTAATGAGGGAAATAAGAATTGACCCCCTCTCAATCAGAAAGATTTCTGGCTCCCAGGTGTCTTTTATACAGAATCTGAGCTGAGATTAGGAGCACACTCTTAAAGGGAGTGCTCCTAATCTCAGCTTGTTACCTGTATAAAAGACACCTGTCCACAGAAGCAATCAATCAATCAGATTCAAACTCTACCATGGCCAATACCAAAGAGCTCTCCAAGGATGCTCCAGGGACAAGATTGTAGACCTACACACGGGCTGGAATGGGCTCACAAGACCATCGCCAAGCAGCTTGGTGAGAAGGTGACAACAGTTGGTGCGATTATTCGCAAATGGGAAGAAACACAAAATAACTGTCAATCTCCCTCGACCTGGGGCTCCATGCAAGTTCTCACCTCGTGGAGTTGCAATGATCTTGAGCGGTGAGGACTAAGCCCAAAACCACACGGGAGGATCTTGCTCAATGATCTCAAGGCAGCTGGGACCATAGTCACCAAGAAAACAATTGGTAATACACTACGCCGTGAAGGACTGAAATCCTGCAGCGCCCGCAAGGTCCCCCCTGCTCAAGAAAGCACATATACAGGGGCCGTCTGAAGTTTGCCAATGAACATCTGAACGATTCAGAGGAGAACTGGGTGAAAATGTTGTAGCCAGATGAGTACCAAAATCGAGCTCTTTGGCATCAACTCATCTCGCCGTGTTTGCGAGGAGGAGGAATGCTGCCTATGACCCCAAGAACACCATCCCCACCATCAAATATGGAGTGGAAACATTATGCTTTGGGGTGTTTTTCTGCTAAGGGGACAGGGACAACTTCAGCATCAAAGGGACGATGGACGGGGGCCATGTACCGTCAAATCTTGAGTGAAGAAACCTCCTTCCCTCAGCCAGGGCATTTAAAATGGGTTGTGGATGGATATTCCAGCATGACAATGACCCAAAACACACGGCCAAGGCAACAAAGGATGGCTCAGAGAAGAAGCACAGAAGGTCCTGGAGTGGCCTTCAGCCAGTCTCCAGACCTTAATCCCATAGAAAATCTGTGGAGGGCTGAATGTTCGAGTTGCCAAACGTCAGCCCCAAAACCTTAATAGACTTGGAGAAGATCTGCAAAGAGGAGTGGGAGCAAAATCCCTCCTGAGATGTGTGCAAACCCTGGTGAAGCCAACTACAAGAAACGTCGACCCTCTTGATTGCCAACAAAGGGTGTCACCGGTTTCAGCCGAGGCTGCTCCTCTTCCTTGTTCGGTAAGGGACTTTGTGCCATCGTCTCCGGAGTACTAGCTGCCACCGCTTCTACTGTTTCTTGTTTCGTTTGGTTTTAATGTCTGGCCATAACACCTGTCTTTGTTTGTGTCTTGATTGTTCTCCTTTAGATTCTTGGTTTGGGGCAGGTGTTATGCGTGATTGTTTATTAAGTGTCAGACTGCCTCTGTATCGTGTCTAGTTTCTCTCGATTTGTTGGCTTGTGCCCGAGAGTTCGCACTGCGTGCGCTTTTCGTTGTTATTACTTTTTGTGTTTGGTGGTAATGTTTTGCGCTTCACCCGTTTGGGTTGGATTTATTATATTGTGTCTGTGCTTGGTTTCACGTTACTAAAGACGGTTGAAGTCATCCTGGTCCCTGCGCTTGATTCCGACACTCATCCACACACACCCTGTGTCTACAGCAGAATCACGCATCTAAGATGGAATCCAGCAGGAGCGACTCGCGCCACCCAGCTGATTTGGTAAGTCTTCGAGGCCAGGAGACCGGATGAACCAGGTCTCCCACGCTCCTGGATAGGGGTGATGACCACGCCAGGCATCGTTGGGAGACCAGCGGGGTTCCCACACCTCCACACACCCCACCCAGATCCAGCGGTCAGCCCTCCGTGTCCTCTCCAGTTAGTAGGATTCGGCTCGCCTTCCCGAGGCGTCACGGCGGCTCCACCGGCCGGGCAGTGTCAAGGGTTCCTGCTGCAGGTGGAGCTCTACTCGCCACCCATCTGGGCGCCCTCGGGACACGAGAGCGTCTCAGCCCTCATCTCCTGTCTCACCCGGCAAGGCGTTGGAGTGGGGCCACACCGAGTGGAGGAGAATGGACGCCGCAACGACGAACTTCGGAGTTCTCCCGCCGCTTCCGTGCGGTTCGACCATCCACCAGAAGGGGAAGGCGGCGAACGTCTGTTCTACCTCCGACAGGGGGATGAGGAGCGCCCAGATTGCTACTAGGAGTTCGGGACCCTAGCGGCTGATGCAGGGTGGAAATGAGCGGGCCCTGACTGACCATTTCCGCTGCAGCCTTGCTCAGAGACGTCCAGCGAGAGTTGGCGTGCGAGGCACACAAGTCGTTGACTTTCGACCAACTGGTGGAAAGATGGCCATCCGGCTGGATACTCCTGCTCGCCACCCGTGGGGTCCCCGGAGGGGAGGGGTTCGCCCATTCCACTCTCCAGCGCCTCCCGAGCCCGAGTCCTAGGCTGGGTTGTGCTGGGCGCTAGAAACGGAGGAGGAGGAGCCCACGGGGACCCGGCCCTTGCACCAACTGTGAATGGTTGGGGGAGGGCACACTGCGGCTAGTGCTGGGGCGGGTCCTCCAGAGGAGGAGATGTGAGGACAGGCATTGGGGGGTCACCCTAGGTGAGTAGGCGCCCTGCTTACTCAGAGCTTTCTGTCGTTTACTTGCAACCTTGCCTGTTTGTTTCCCACAGGTTGCCTCGTTCCCGGCATAGGCGCACCTGGTGATCCAGGCGCAGCCTGGGAATTCTTTTATAGATCGCCAGTTCTGTTTAGAGTTAGGGATTCCCCTCTCCCAAGTGGACCAGCCTTTCCCCTCATCCATGCCTAGTCTAGCCGTCCTGTTAGGGTGTGAGTTTGATCAGGAAGTCACAGCACCACTTCAGATGATGGCGCAGGAGGGTCATGAGGAGAGAATTCAGCTTTATTTGGATTGACTCTCCTGCGTATCCGGTGGTGTTGGGTCTTCCTGGTTGGATAACTCATGAACCCTATTATTGGGTGGCGAGAGAAAGCTCTTAAAGGAGGGTCTGCTCAATGTGAGGGGGCGATGTCTGGGTGTTTCCATAGGGGGCGACCTCGGTGGAGAGTCCGAATCTAATTTCAGCATTTGCAGACTTCAGTATGAGGATTTGGCACTGGCGTTCAGTAAGACTAGGGCTGCTCAGCCGCCGCCTCATAGACGGGGGTTGTGCGATAAAGATCTCAGTCAGGCTTGTGCGCTCTCCCCGCGGAGCCATGTTATCCCTTTGTCTCCAAGAGGAGAAAGATCTGGAGACTTTGCATCTCGGAGTCTCTTAGACAGGGATACATACGGTCCTCCTGTTTCACCCGTTTCCTCCAAGTTTCTTTTTTGTGAAGAGAGAAGGATGGGGGTCTGCGGCAGAGGTCAATTACCCGCGGTCTCAATCAGGACTCTGAAGTACAGCTATCCACTTCCTCAGATATGCGACTATGACGAGTCACTGCACGGTACGCAGTTCTTTACAAAATTGGATCTTTAGAGCGCACACAACTGGTGGCATTCGTAAGGGCGATGAATGGAAGACAGCGTTTGCAGGCACGTACTTCTGGGCACCACATGAGTATCTAGTCATGCCATATGGGTTGATGAATGCTCCCTCAGTCTTCCAATCCTTCGTTGATGAGATTTTCCGGGACACTGAGGGACAGGGGAGTGGTTGTGTACATCGACGACATTCCTGGTGTGATAGCCCTACCCGTAAGCTGGAGCATGTAGCCCTGGTGCGCCGAGTATTGGAGGGGAGGCTGTTTGGAGCAGACCTATGTCAAGGCAGAGAAATGTCTGTTTTTTCAGAAGTCGGTCTCCCCTTTCTATGGGTTACAGTTGTCTCCGCGACAGGGGTGAGTGTAGGTAGACCGGGTCTCGTTTGTGTCGTATGTGTCAGACCCTGCAACCACACTGTGAAGGAGCAACGGTTCTTGGCTTTTAATTCTCACAGGAGGGATTTATCCGGGCTTTGGACAGTTGTCCCCATCACGTCTCGCCCAAAGGGGGGTCGGTGCGCTTGCGGTGGTCAGCTGAGGCGGACAGGGGCATTTGGGAGACTGAAGGGACCTGTTTACCTCGAGCGCCGGTGTTGGCGCATCCGGATCCCTCCTGACGTTCCAAGTAGAGGTGGACGCATCAGAGGCCGGGATAGGGGCGTTTCCCAGACGTTCTGGCACTCCACCCAAACCTCCGCCCCTGTCGTTCTACTCCAAAAGCCTACATCGTGCCGGGAGCGGTGCCACGTAGGAGACAGGGAGCTGTTAGCCGTAGTCACAGGCCCCTAAAGGTGTGGCGGCATTGGCTCGAGGGGGCTCAACACCCTTTCTCATTCAAAATGGCCCATGTGTTACAGTACATCCGGGCAGCTAGGAGACTGAATCCTGTTAGTCTTCGTTTGGACTATGTTCCTGGTCCGGTTTTGTGTTCAAGATCACATAAGCATCCCTGGGTCCCAGAACGGGAAGGCAGATGCTCTGTCCCGCGGTATGACGCAGGAGAGGTCAGTTGAGTCCACGCCCTTACTACCGGGAGTCTTGTCTGGTTGCTCCCGGTGGTGTGGGAGGTTGATGGTGAGATCAGCACCGGGCGTTACGCACCGACCCGCGGAGTCCTCCTCAGCCTGTGCGGTCGGAGGCCGTTCCTTTGCGAGATGCGACATCGCTCATTTGTCGGGCTACATCGTCCCCCTCCTCTGGCCATCCCGGTATCTGGCGACAGTGCCTGCTGCCTTAGCCGGGTCCTGTTGCAACGTTAGCTAGGGATGTGAGGATTTATGTACTCCTCCTGTTCGTGTGTTGCCCAGTGTAAGGCACCCAGACATTTGCCCAGGGTAGGTTACAACCCCTGCCTATTGTTCAGCGTACCCTGGTCCCACCTCTCGGTGGACTCAGTTACCGACCTTCCACCCACACAGGGGAATACGGCCATCCTGGTCGTTGTGGATAGGTTCTCGGGTGAGCCTGTCGTCTCCTTCCCATGCCGGGTCTCCACCCACTGCCCTACAGACCGCATGAGGCTCTGTTACCCATGCTTCCGGCATTCACGGGGTACCCGAGGATATAGTATCTGACCGGGACCCCTAGTTCACGTCCAGAGTGTGAGAGCTTTATGGAACGGTTGCGGGTTTCGGTGGCCACCTCGGGTTATCACCAGAGTAATGGGCAGGTTGAACGTCGTCAACCCAGGATGTGGGTAGGTTTCTGAGTGTCATACTGTCAGGACCGGCCGGAGGAGTGGGCGAAGATATGTTGCCCTGGGCCGAGATGGCACAGAACTCTCTTCGCCACTCCTCCCCACCCAACTAACCCTTTTCCCGGTGTGTGTTAGGATACCAGCCGGTTCTGGCACTGCCGCACTTGCGAGCCAGATCGAGGCCCCCGCTGTGGATGAGTGGGTGCGCGCTCGGAGGAGACGTGGGACTGCACACGTCCATCTGCAGCGTGCCATACGGCTCGACAGAAGACCCAGAAGCGCCGACCTACCACCGCAGTGAGGGGCCAGTGTACGCACCGGGAGATCGGAATCTCGCTCTCAACTTCAGAAACCTGCCCTCCGCCTCACACCCTGGCCGAAGCTGGGTCGGCGGTTTGTAAAGGGCCCTTTTAAAGTCCTGGAGGAGATTGAACAGAGGTGAGTTATAGGTTAGAATTACCAATCGACTACAAGAATATTAACCCCTACGTTCCTTGCCATCTCCCCAGCGCCGGTGGGAACCTGGTCCACTCCAGGACTTTGAGATTGAGGAGACTCCTCCGCCCCGTTGGACTATCGAGGGGCTCCGGCGTCTACACCGTGAGGTCCATCCTGGATTCTAGACGCCCGGATGGGGGTCTTCACATATCTCGTTGGAGTGGAGGTACGGTCCGGAGGAGCGGAAGGGTGCCCAGGAGGGACATATTGGACCAGTCCCGACTGACCGAGTTCCACCGGGGGTCATCCTGCGACCGCCCTGCTCCCCGGGTCGTCGTCCGGGTCTCCACGCTCCGGATCGGCGCACGGCTGGAGCCGCGATGGCGTCAAGGGGGGTGTGTCACGGTTTCGTCCGAGGCTGCTCTCTTCCTTGTTGGCGGACTTGTCGGTCGTCGTCTCCGAGTCCTTAGCTTCTTACCGTTCTATGTTTCTTGTTTCGTTTGGTTTTGTCTGTGCATAACACCTGTCCCTTGTTTGTGTCTTGATTGTTCTCCTATTTGGATTTTCTTGGTTTGGGCAGGTGTTATGCGTGATTGTTTATGTCAGACTGCCTCTGTATCGTGTCTAGTTTCTCCTCGTTGTTGGCTTGTGCCCGAGAGTACTGCGATGCGCCATTATTCGCTGTTTGGTGCCGTAATTGTTTCTGCGCCACCCGGTTGGGTTGGTTATTATATTGTGTACGTGTTGGTTACGTTACTAAAGACGGTTGAAGTCATCCTGGATTGCTGCGCGATTCCGACACTCATCCACACACAGTCTGACCGAAGGGTTTTGCCACCAAGTACTCAAGTCATGTTTTGCAGAGGGGTCAAATACTTATTTCCCTCATTA
>NW_025539612.1:0-12157 GCF_020615455.1 Coregonus clupeaformis | reverse complement strand
TTCACAACAAACAGCGACGAGAAGATGGCTGCCGCTTTACAGCCCTCTAACCAATTGTACTATTATGTGTTTTCCGGTATTTGTAATTTATTTTGTACATAATGTTTATGCCATCGCCTTTATAACCAAAAAGAGCTTCTGGATATCAGGACAGCGATTACTCACCTCGCATTGACGAAGACTTTTTCTTCAACGAGTCGGACGCAAGCGATATTCTACAGACACCCGGCAGGGCACCAGATCCCCGCCATTCGCCTGAGGAAGAGACGGAGATATCGTGGGACGCAGGTCGGGGGTGCCTTGTAAGGATCCGACGCGAGCGAGTAAACTGCCTCTCCCCATCAATACTCTTAAGCCAACGCTCAATCTTTTGAGAATAAAATTGGACGATTTAAGATACGTTATCCTACCAACGTGACATTAAAAACTGTAATATCTTATGTTTCACGAGTCGACGGCGAACGACAACAATGATACCATTCAGCTAGTGCAGGCTACACGCCACATCGGCAGGACAGAACGGCTGGTCTCCGGTAAGACAAAGGGTGGCGGCCTCTGTATATTTGTAAACAACAGCTGGTGTACAAAATCAAATACTAAGGGAAGTCTCGAGGTTTTGCTCGCCTGAGGTAGAGATATCTTATGATAAGCTGTAGAACCACACTATTTACTAAGAGAGTTTTCAGCTATATTTTTCATATGCTGTCTATTTACCACCACAAACCAATGCTGGCATTAAGATTGCACTGAATGAGTTGTACAAGGCCATTAATCAACAGGAAAACGCTCATCCAGATGCAGCCTCCTAGTGGCCGGGACTTGTAATGCAGGGAAACTTAAATCAGCTCTACCTAATTTCTACCAGCATGTCAAATGTGCAACCAGAGGGAAAAAAAACTCTAGACCACCTTTACTCCACACACACAGAGACGCACACAAAGCTCTCCTCGCCTCCATTTGGCAAATCTGACCATAACTCTATCTCCTGATTCCTGCTTATAAGCAAAAACTGAAGCAGGGAAGCACCAGTGATTCGGTTAATAAAAAAGTGGTCAGATGACGCAGATGCTAAGCTTTACAGGACTGTTTTGCTAGCACAGACTGGAACATGATCCGGATTCTTAGACAGATTGAGGGAGTACACCACATCAGTCACTGGCTTCATCAATAAGTGCATCGATGATGTCGTCCCCCACAGGACCGTACGACATACCCACCAGAAGCCATGGATTACAGGCAACATCCGCACTGAGCTAAAGGGTAGAGCTGCTCGCTTTCAAGGAACGGGACTCTAACCCGGAAGCTTATAAGAAATCCCGCTATGACCTCCGACCAACCATCAAACAGGCAAAGAGTCAATACAGGTCTAAGATTGAACCATACTACACATGGCTCTGACGCCGCCGGATGTGGGCAGGGCTGAAAACTAACAGACTACAAAGGAAGCACAAGCCGCGAGCTGCCCAGTGACACAAGCCTACCAGACGAGCTAAACCACTTCTATGCTCGCCTCGAGGCAAGCAACACTGAAGCATGCATGAGAGCACCAGCTGTTCCGGACGACTATGTGATCACGCTCCGTAGCCGATGTGAGTAAGACTTTTAAGCAAGTCAACATTCGCAGGGCAGCTGGGCCAGACGGATTACCAGGGCGTGTACTCCGAGCATGTGCTGACCAACTGGCAAGTGTCTTCACTGACATTTTCAACATGTCCCTGACCGAGTCTGTAATACCAACATGTTTCAAGCAGACCACCATAGTCCCCGAGCCCAAGAACTCTAAGATAACCTAGCCTAAATGACTACCGACCCGCAGCACTGACGCTGTAGCCATGAGGTTGAAAGACTGGTCATGGCTCACATCAACAGCATAATCCCAGAAACTAGACCCACTCCAATTTGCATACCGCGCCCAACAGATCCACAGATGATGCAATCTCTATCGCACTCCACACTGCCCTTTCCCACCTGGACAAGAGGAACACCGTGAGAATGCTATTCATTGACTACAGCCAGCATTCAACACCATAGTGCCACTCATCACTAAGCTAAGGATCCGGGGACCAAAACACTCCCTCTGCAACTGGATCCTGGACTTCCTGACGGGCCGCCCCAGGTGGTAAGGGTAGGTAACAACACATCTAAGCCACACTGATCCTCGGACACGGGGTAGCCCCCCAGGGGTGCGTGCTCAGTCCCCTCCTGTACTCTCTGTTCACCATGACTGCATGGCCAGGGGCACGACTCCAACACCACATTAAGTTTGCCGGGATTTCCACAACAGTGGTAGGCCTGATCACCGACAACGATGAGACAGCCTATAGGGAGGTCAGAGATCTGGCCGTGTGGTGCCAGGGACAACAACCTCTCCCTCAACGTGGACCAAGACAAAGGAGATGATTGGGGACTACAGGAAAAAAAAGAGGACTGAGCACGCCCCATTCTCACCGACGGGGCTGTAGTGGAACAGGCTGAGAGCCTCAAGTTCCTTGGCGTCCACATCACCAACGAACTATCATGGTCAAGCACACCCAAGACAGATCGGAAAGAGGGCACGACAAAGCCTATTCCCCGTCAGGAGACTAAAAGATTTGGCATGGGTCCTCAGATCTCAAAAAAATTCTACAGCTGCACCACCGAGAGCATCCTGACTGGTTGCATCACCGCCTGGTATGGCAACTGCTTGGCCTCTGACCGCAAGGCACTACAGAGGGTAGTGCCGCCCAGCACACACTGGGGCAAAGCTCCCTGCCATCCAAGACCTCTATACCAGGCGGTCCAGAGGAAGGCCTCAAAATTGCCAAAGACTCCAGCCACCTAGTCATAGACTGTTCTCTCTGCTACCGCGACGGCAGCGGTACCGGAGTGCGCAAGTCTAGGTCCAAAAGGCTTCTCAACAGCTTCTACCCACGAGCCATAAGACTCCTGAACAGCTAATCATGGCTACCCGGACTATTTGCACTAAGCCCCCCACCCCATCCTTTTACGCTGCTGCTACTCTGTTAAGTATTTATGCATAGTCACTTTAACTCTACCCACATGTACATATTACCTCAACTACTCAACTAGCCGGTGCCTCCGCACATTGACTTGCACCGGTACCCTGTATATATAGCCTCTACTGTCACTTTATTTTACCTTCTGCTCTTTGTTTTTCTCAACACTTTTTTTTTTTGTTGTTGTTTTATTCTTTACTTTTTTGTTTAAAATAAACGCACTGTTGGTTAAGGGCTGTAAGTAAAGCATTTCACTGTAATGTCTGCACTTGTTGTATTCGAGCATGTGACCAATAAATTTGATTTGATTTGATTTGATTTGCATTGTTCTTCCCTTGGGGCACACTGTCTATTTGACTTCCCTAAGAGTCTTTTTGTGTTGTAAACGTCCATACCACAGATTTCCAGGTGAGTGGCTGTCTGAATACACCATGGCCTTGTCTGGTCAGTGCTGCTGTAGCCCAGTGGGCAGTTTGCCAACCACAGTCCCTGAGACACACACTGGGCCAACCTGTTACTGTGCGCACAGCCAAACTACTGTACTGTACCACTGACCTGACAACACCTGTTTCCTGAAGTACAGTACACTGTCTGTTTTTCCACAGAGGACACACACACACACACACACACACCAAAGCCAAAAGTGAGTTTATGGAGAAAAGGATCTACTGTGAGCACTTCAGATATGGAACTCACCACATGGGTTTTTTGGAAGCAGGAGTTTGTTGGTTTTCCTAAAACTCCTCTCTCCTTCCTCACACTTTGCATGTTTCAATATGTGCTTGCATCTACAAGGCTTACCTCACATGTCCTCCAACTGGGTATTGTACAGGCAAAGCAGTTGCTCCTACAGTATACCTGGCTCCTATTTCAAATGGTTCCTGAACCAGCAAGTCACTACCTTCCTTCAGCTCTAGTGCGCAGCATGGGACCTTTGAATGCTGAAACTGGCAGAGCACTCCAAACTAGTGTGAGTCTCTCTCTCTCTCTCTCTCTCTCTCTCTCTCTCTCTCTCTCTCTCTCTCTCTCTCTTCTCTCTCTCTCTCTCTCTCTCTCTCTCTCTCTCTCTCTCTCTCTCTCTCTCTCTCTCTCTCTCTCTCTCTCCCTCTCTCTCTCTCTCTCTCTCTCCCTCTCTCTCTCTCTCTCTCTCTCTCTCTCTCTCTCTCTCTCTCTCTCTCTCTCTCTCTCTCTCTCTCTCTCTCTCTCACATATGCTCCTGTCTCTGCTCACTTCTAATTATCAGGCAGCAGCAGGGAGAATGGAGCATGTGGTAACAGAGTTTTCTTCTCCATCTCCTCTCCTTCACTTCTCCTCTCTTCTCCCCTCTTCTTTCTTTGTGCTGCTTAAACAAGGGAGCGCCAGTAACAATGCCACGTCAAAGAATGTTCTGGATTAATTTTCGGCCTGTGTTATTGAATGGTGTCTAATGCCTCACAGTGAGGGGAGCCATCTTCTCCCAGTCAGGGTTTAAAGGGGATCATGTCAACTGCAATCTTTAGCATCCTCCTTCGACCTAACACTGCAGACATGTTTAAATTAAACACATCACTCTTGGTTTGTTATTGCATAATCATAATGGGGCTCTTGCTCTCTCAGATTAAGCTGACTCCTGGACTGAGAAGCTGTTTAAATGTAGGCTCTCCAATCCACCCTAATGTGTTCTTCTATTATTCACAAAATGAATAGGATCATAATAGTTATTTTTTTACCAAGCCAAATATCACAAGTGGATAGGATCTGTGAATCGAATTTGCGTTTACAAAGTAGTACAAATGCATCAGAGAAATTGCAATTAGGCTGAGTAAAGATAACCATAACAACACAAAGATTCAGTAACATGAGTGTGCTCCTTCTGTTCCAGAGCTCCCACCGAGCTTCAAAGTGGTTCACACACAGTGTGTCAGATGATGTGAAGGAGTTTCTAACTCGCCCTTGAGCTGACAAACAGGCTTTAACTCTCTGGGAGCCACTTGCTGCAGAATCTCTTTTCAACCTCTACGCATGAAAAAATCTCTCAAACCTTGTTTAATAAATTGCTCATTGCTCTCTCCAGACTGTTTATGACGTACAGAAGACCTATGTATCCGGTTGAAATGCACTGCAGGTTTTCTGAGCTGAGACAGCCTAACAGTGGCAATCGCTCCCTTCCTCACTCATTCTGGTCATGATGTCTGTCTATTTATCTCACTGCAGTGGCTGATGGGGGAATGAGGAATAATGGCGTTCTGTCATGCAGGTTCAATATGGACCTCCTATTTATTTGTCACATTCAACCGTCATACAGCAGATAGAGATCTGTAGCGCTGTGGTGGCCATATTGATGGTGGCCATATTGATGGTGGCATATTGAGGTGGCCATATTGACCTCTTGTCATGTGTCACATGGACGTCCCCACTGAAGGTTAGTTCCAGGCTGATTCATTGACTTACATACTATAGAAGCTCTATGCGACAGTGGGAATGAGTGCAAAGATCCATATTGCTAGTAAAAGAAAATAGAACATAGATTCACTGGTGTAAGTGTTTTTCAACCCCTGGTTCGTTGGACTGGTACTGGTCCCTGGGATGTTGATGACTGGTCCCTCAGATAGGCTAATGGGACTGAGTTACAGTCCTCAAGGTACAAATGGACTAAACACAAATTACACTCCTACTTTCACTATCGTGACTCCGGTCAAAGTAGTGCACTATAATGTAAACAGGGTGTAATTTGTGACACATTTTTCATATTCATCACACTCTGAATCATAATTATTGAGTCATCCTCCATGTTATCATTAAAATGGTATCGAATATATGGAAAGATCCTTTTCATTTTTGTTTGACTAACCTAGAGTCTAAACACACAGTCTGGTCTGTACAATCTAATTTGGGTTCCCATACAATATCATTGCAGGCATTGCAGCTTAATAATTGCATGCACTCAGTGGATATAAAAGTACAGATGATCCGAATGAAAAAAAATACCCACTATTACAGTAATTGTAATTTATCACGATTGAATAGATTTAGAAACAGACAAACAACTTAAGCAATGGTAGGCTTATTTCTGCCGTCTCCCTCTGTTTGTGCATGATCTGCATTATGGGCTGTGGGGGATGAATAGGAGAGATATAATCCAGTTAAGAGAGGAAGATGGAGCTATTGTAGACCTTCTCTGTTGTTGACATCCTGCTAATAGAATGTAACGCTGACACACATAAAGTGAGAGGAAATTTCACCCACCAATTAGTTTTTCCCTCCTTTCTAGGTAAAAATTATTGTAGCAATATGGTTTCATGTTGGAAATGCTCTTTTGAATATGCTGGTACGGTATCCCTAGAGTTTGGTTGTAAAACGTTGATGTGTGTTTTAAAGGAGCGTTATTCTCAATGGGACTTGAAGTGTTTTACTCAGAGCGAGGTTCTCAGCAGCAGATGTGACAAAAATACCTCATACAAGCTCTGCTCCACTTCCTTCTCTCTGCTTGTTTCATATAACCAGTGTCTGTATGGAGTCTGGGCTGGGTTTCTCTCCCATTGATTACTCTGCAGAGGACTTACCCAGGAGATTTTCCCGTTTATGACTCATACACACATCAGGTTTTCAGACCTGTATTTTACCTTGTAAACGAATATCTTACCAACACCATGTGTGAGAACATTCAATACAAGTGTACAGTACAGCACTTTGAATGTTGACTAATAATACCTACCTGTATGTGCCATCAGGAGATGTCACATACTGTACAGCACAGGAGGTTAGTGGTACATTAATGGGAGGATGGGCACGTGGTAATGGAGCAGAATTAGTGGGAAGGTATGGTTTCCATGTGTTTGATGCCATTTCATTGACTCTGTTCCAGCCATTATTACAGTTTTTACAATCACTTTGGCACTAATTTCAGAACCTTTGACGTCATTTTTCAAAACTCTAGACACAAACTCACAACCAATGATCAAAATGCACATTTTTCAAAACTCTAACACTTTTTCAATTGCTTGGATACAATACACATAAAACCAAGATCATTTGTTCATTAACAAAAGAGTCACCTGTTCAATACTTGACACAACTTAACATCAAAGTACTACTATTTCAAAAGACAATTCACACATTACATTTCAGATGAGTGTCTATTCATTTCATTACAATTATCCAACTATCAATTGATACAACTGCTCAAAATGATAAGTAACTGTTGCATTGCTCTTACAGTTTTTTCCAACTGCTTACACACGTTTTCAAACTATGTCTCCTTTTCAAAACTCTACACACAATTCCCAAAACTGCACACACAAAATGCTAAATGCCTCACATCTCCTTCAAAATGTAACACTTCATTCAAAATGCCATAAACACATGTCAGAATGAAGCATTTGCATCAAAATGGCAAACACTACTTTCATAATAGTAAATTTTCGGATATACCATGTAAACACTGTTGTTCTAAATCTAAAGCCCTTTTGGTCTTTCATAGGCTATATATACATCTCCAATACAATGTTCTACAGTGAAAGTAATCTGCTGAGAGGGGTAACAAGTACACTGTAAACACCAATGCAATGTAGAAACAGAAAATATTTATTAGGCCAAACATTACTGTTGTATACAGTAGCATACAACAAAACCATAAACATATGTAAACCAAAAGTATATTCTTTAGAATACAGTAAAAGAACACAAAAGTGTGTGTGGGGTCCGTGGGGGGGCAGTCCAGGAATTGGTAGGCGGGGGGGCAGTCACCAGTGCTAAGCTACGCTTCATCTCTTCTCCGGGCTGGGTCTGGTCCGCAACACGTCCACATCACAAGATACGTTTTCTCTTGCCAAACATCGAGGGGAAGTATCTCCTAGCATGGCGTATCCAACCTTGAACAGAGGCAACCTCTATGTCCCCACATGCGTCCTCCATTGCCTGAGAAGTGACACGCTTCGGCATAGGGTTGGCAATCATACACTTTCCAGCGCCAGGCTGAAAAGAATTCCTCTATGGGATTTAGAAAAAGGTGAATATGGGGTAGGTACAAAACTACAAATTGTGGATGGGTGGCAACCAGTTTTGGGCCAGAACAGCCCGGGTGAAAACTAACATTGGTCCCATATAACCACAAATCTAGCAGGCTCCTGATATGGATCAGGGACAAGCATTGTGTAAATTGCATCCAGAAAAGTGGAAGGGATATGGTCAGTGTACGGACCCAGTGTGGCATTGTGATGGAGGACCCCGCTTTGAGTGATGGCAGCACACATAGTTATATATACTCCCACGCTCTGTCCAGGGACATTGGTAATTGCCCCCTGTCCTATTACATTTATTCTGCGGGGCACCTGGTTTTGGTGAGGTTGAAGCCAACCTCATCCACATAAATAAATGTACATGGGCACCCATCTCCAATACTCTCTGTAACAGACAAAAGGATATACAGATGAGTAAATATGGTATGTCTGAAGTACTGGAAGTAGTGTTGCATACATACCTCTACAAAGTAATGTCGCAGATTCTTGACTCTGTCAGAGTTTCTCTCAAATGGCACCTTGTAAAGTTTTTTCATCGCACTTGGTGCCATTGGAGGATGCGTTGTATGGTCGATAGGCTTACAGCATTGATGGTGTTAAATATGGTGTCATTATTCAAGATATGCTTTCTTATCTCTCAAAATCCTAATTGCATTGTTGGCCAAAAACATATTTATAATTGCAGTCCCTTGTACATCTGTAAACAAACGCCTGTCTCCATGATGTCTTTGCCTTTCCACTCTGTACAGAATTCAAACACAGTATGTGTTGAGCATAGAACTGTAAACAATGTACACAAAAATGTAGTACAGCATGATAACCAACCTCATTCATTCAATGCAGTGCAGTACATGGATGGCTTAGAGTTACAAATGTTTATGCAATACTATGCAGTCATACGTATTATACAGTACATTACTCTAATGCTAAAATAGTCATTAGATAGTTGCATACCTGTTCTCATTTCTGAAGGTTCGAATTATGGATCGCCCACTGTAAACCGAGCTGGGCTGGCACCCCCAGTCCAGCCTCTCTCATGGTCAAACCGTGGTTGATCGCATGATCAACAAGTGTTGCCCTAATCTCATCAGAGATGGCTCTCCTTCTTTTTCTTCTTTGCCCCCTCGTCCTCTTCCTCTTCCTCCTCCTCCTCCTCCTCCTCCAATCCTCTTCATCTTTGAATTTGTCCTCGTTGTTAGTCCCCTGCCTCTCCCTCCTACTCCTCTTGCTCTGTCCATTGTTGGCATCCATTGTTCAAAAACAGTCCTATACTACAGTAAAGCAGTGATTGGTTAGTGATCAGTAAAAGCAATTAGTGTTTGAATATCTTGAGGAGAGTGTGGTTTGACCTGGTGAATAAGTGTAGCATTTTGATTGGTTGTGTTTGGAAAAGGAAAAGCAAGTCACTTCCTGTTAGATTTTTGTGTTTTAGGTAGAGAATTGTGTGTAGTGTTTTGAAAAAAGTGTTTTATGCAATTGGACAACTGAGTCAAAGGCTGAGAAATAGCTTATGGTTTTGGAGATTTGGTGTGTAGTTTGGCACTTTGAGTGAGAAGTTTCAAAAATCGTGTGGACATGAAAAGATTTTTGTGTGTAAGCAGTTGGAAAAACTGTAATGCATAGTTGTAGCTGGAAACAGACAAACAATATTCCATGTTTAAGGATCATGAAAGTTTCAAAGTAACGAGATTCATTGTCACCAATTATCTATGGATGTAATATTTCATCATCATTCTTTATCAGACATCGCTTTCTATGGTCCCCTTGTAACCTTCCTTGATGAGCTCCGACCAGGCCTGTAGAGCTGGTGGCGTGACTGTCGTTGTGGGGATAATGTCAGGTTCCACCCCATGCTCATATGATGCAAGCATGGTTTCAGGCCCTATGCACAATTTGGTACCACCCTGTATTTACCCCGATACTCTCTCTTTTCCTTAACCCGATTGAGGAATTTTTCTCCACATGGAGATGGAAGGTTTATGATAGGCGCCCATGAACAAGTCACTTTTCTCCAGGCCATGAATGACGCTGCAATGACATCACGGCAGACCAGTGTCAGGGCCTGGATTCGCCATGGCCAAAGGTTATTTTCCAAGATGTTTGGCTAATGAAAACATCCATTGTGATGGAGATGAGAACCTGTGGCCAAAACCACAAGACAGAGTTGAAGAAAATGTAGAAGTACAGTCAATCACTCCTATGTTTTGCTTTTTTACAGTACAAGCAAGCAAGTTGAGGAACACTGTATTTGATGTTTTACAGTACTGTATTGTTTTTTCATCAATATATTTCAGATTTTGTTCAATGATTCCACTGTGTCTGTAGTATTATCTCTACTACTGCAGTACTTTTTTACAGGGGATGTATTTACATGTAGTACCATAATGAAACATGTATCACATATTTTGTACTACAATATTTACAGTTTTTTTCCAACTGCTTACACACAAAATCTTTTCATGTCACACGATTTTTGAAACCTCTCACCCAAAGTGCAAAAACTACACACCAAATCTCCAAAACCATAAGCTATTTCTCAGCCTTTGACTCAGTTGTCAACTGCAAAAAACACTTTTTTTTCAAAACACTACACACAATTCTCTACCTAAAACACAAAAATCTAACAGGAAGTGACTTGCTTTCCCCTTTTCCAAACACAACCATTCAAAAATGCTACACTTATTCACCAGGTCACACACACACTCTTCACATCTGCAAACACTAATTGCTTAACTGATCACTAACCAATCACTGGCTTTACTGTAGCATAGGCCTATAAATAGGTCAAAGGTCAGATTACCTGTTTTGAACAATGGATGCCAACAATGGACAGAGAGAGCAAGAGGAGTAGGAGGGAGAGGCAGGGGACAAATAACGAGGACAAATTCAAAGACGAAGTGTTGGAAGAGGAGGAGAAGGAGGAAGAGGAAAATGAAGAGAAGAGGAAGAGGAAGAAGAGGACGAGGGCAAAGAAGAGAAGGAAGGAGATTTATTTATGTGGATGAGGTTGGCTTCAACCTCACCAAAACCAGGCGCCATGAAGAAATGTAAAAAGGGACAGAGGGCAATTACCAATGTCCCTGGACAGCGTGGGGGTAATATAACTATGTGTGCTGCCATCACTCAAAACGGGTCCTCCATCACATTGAGCCACACTGGGTCCGTACAAGACCGGCCATAGGCTCACTTTTCTGGATGCAATTTACACAATGCTTGTCCCTGATCCAGATCAGGAGCCTGGCTAGATTTGTGGTTATATGGGACAATGTTAGTTTTCACCGGGCTGTTTTGGTCCAAAAACTGGTTTGCCACCCATCCACAATTTGTAGTTTTGTACCTACCTCATATTCACCTTTTCTGAAATCCCATAGAGGAATTCTTCTCCAGCCTGGCGCTGGAAAGTGTATGATTGCCAACCCTATGCTCCGCATGCCGCTTCTCCAGGCAATGGAGGACGTATGTGGGGACATAGAGTGTTGCCTCAGTCCAAGGTTGGATACGCCTATGCCAGGGAGATACTTCCCCGATGTTTGGCAAGAGAAAACGTATCTTGTGATGTGGACAAATGGTATTGTGGCCAGAACCCGGCCACGGAGAAGAGATGAAGCGTAGCTTAGCACTGGTGACTGCCCACCCCCTACCAATTCCTGGACTGCCCCCCGACCCCACACACTTTACTGTATTCTAAAGAATATACTTTTGGTTTACATATGTTTATGGTTTTGTTGTGTGCTACTGTATACAAGCAGTAATGTTTGGCCTAATAAATATTTTCTGTTTATACATTGCATGGTGTTTAATACTTGTTACCCCTTCAGCAGATTACTTTCACTGTAGAACATTGTATTGAAATGTAGATATGCCTATGAAAAGACCAAAGAGCTTTAGATTTAGAACAACAGTGTTTATCATGGTATATCCAAAAATGTATATTATGAAAGATGTGATTAAGCCATTTGATGCAAATGTTTCATTGACATGTGTTTATGGCATTTGGAATGCAGTGTTACATTTTGAAGGAGATGTGAGGCATTTTTGCATTTTGTGTGTGCAGTTTTGGGAATTGTGTGTAGAGTTTTGAAAAAAGGAGACATAGTTTTGAAAACGTGCTAGAGTTGGAAAAAACTGTAATGATCACATTGATAACAATGACACAGTGAAACT
>NW_025539611.1:0-12170 GCF_020615455.1 Coregonus clupeaformis | reverse complement strand
ACCCATGAGTTTGGACCCTGTTTTCATGCGAAATGGCTAAAAGAAATGTTTCACGTTTGTTACACTCAAACAGTGTCTCCTGTCATATGCTGAACTGGTCGCATTGTGGATTTGGCCTAAAACATGATTTTGGACAATGTTTATGGAACTAGCTTAAAACGCACTTGCAGACTTGAAAACCCTTGCCTATTGTAGAGCGCGCCTGTCCCCAGTGCTGAACGAAACCAAATGATTTTGGACCCTTTTTTCATGCGAAATGGTTAAAAGAAATGTTTCACGTTTGTTACACTCAAACAGTGTCTCCTGTCATATGCTGAACTGGTCGCATTGTGGATTTGGCCCAAAACATGATTTTGGACAATGTTCATGGAACTCAGTATAAAACGTACTTTCAGACTCGAAAACCCTTGCCTATTGTAGATCGCGCCTGTCCTTCCAGTGCTGAATGAAAACAAATGATTTTGGACCCTTTTTTCATGCAAAATGGCTAAAAGAAATGTTTCACGTTTGTTACACTCAAACAGTGTCTCCTGTCATATGCTGAACTGGTCGCATTGTGGATTTGGCCTAAAACATGATTTTGGACAATGTTCATGGAACTCAGCTTAAAACGCACTTGCAGACTTGAAAACCCTTGCCTATTGTAGATCGCGCCTGTCCTTCCAGTGCTGAACGAAACCCAATGATTTTGGACCCTGTTTCATGCGAAATGGCTAAAAGAAATGTTTCACGCTTGTTACACTCAAACAGTGTCTCCTGTCATATGCTGAACTGGTCGCATTGTGGATTTGGCCTAAAACATGATTTTGGACAATGTTCATGGAACTCAGCTTAAAACGCACTTTCAGACTCGAAAACCCTTGCCTATTGTAGAGCGCGCCTGTCCTCCAGTGCTGAACGAAACCCCATGATTTTGGACCCTGTTTTCATGCGAAATGGCTAAAAGAAATGTTTCACGCTTGTTACACTCAAACAGTGTCTCCTGTCATATGCTGAACTGGTCGCATTGTGGATTTGGCCTAAAACATGATTTTGGACAATGTTCATGGAACTCAGCTTAAAACGCACTTGCAGACTTGAAAACCCTTGCCTATTGTAGATCGCGCCTGTCCTTCCAGTGCTGAACGAAAACCAATGATTTTGGACCCTGTTTTCATGCGAAATGGCTAAAGGAAATGTTTCACGTTTGTTACACTCAAACAGTGTCTCCTGTCATATGCTGAACTGGTCGCATTTGGATTTGGCCTAAAACATGATTTTGGACAATGTTCATGGAACTCAGCTTAAAACGCACTTGCAGACTCGAAAACCCTTGCCTATTGTAGATCGCGCCTGTCCTTCCAGTGCTGAACGAAACCCAATGATTTTGGACCCTGTTTTCATGCGAAATGGCTAAAAGAAATGTTTCACGCTTGTTACACTCAAACAGTGTCTCCTGTCATATGCTGAACTGGTCGCGATTGTGGATTTGGCCTAAAACATGATTTTTGGACAATGTTCATGGAACTCAGCTTAAAACGCACTTGCAGACTTGAAAACCCTTGCCTATTGTAGATCGCGCCTGTCCTTCCAGTGCTGAACGAAACCCATGATTTTGGACCCTGTTTTCATGCGAAATGGCTAAAAGAAATGTTTCACGCTTGTTACACTCAAACAGTGTCTCCTGTCATATGCTGAACTGGTCGCATTGTGGATTTGGCCTAAAACATGATTTTGGACAATGTTCATGGAACTCAGCTTAAAACGCACTTGCTGACTTGAAAACCCTTGCCTATTGTAGAGCGCGCCTGTCCTTCCAGTGCTGAACGAAACCCAATGATTTTGGACCCTGTTTTCATGCGAAATGGCTAAAAGAAATGTTTCACGCTTGTTACACTCAAACAGTGTCTCCTGTCATATGCTGAACTGGTCGCATTGTGGATTTGGCCTAAAACATGATTTTGGACAATGTCCATGGAACTCAGCTTAAAACGCACTTGCTCGACTCGAAAACCCTTGCCTATTGTAGATCGCGCCTGTCCTTCCAGTGCTGAACGAAAACCCATGATTTTGGACCCTGTTTTCATGCGAAATGGCTAAAAGAAATGGTTCACGGTTTTTACACTCAAACAGTGTCTCCTGTCATATTCTGAACTGGTCGCATTGTGGATTTGGCCTAAAACATGATTTTGGACAATGTTCATGGAACTCAGCTTAAAACGCACTTTCAGACTCTGAAAACCCTTGCCTATTGTAGAGCGCGCCTGTCCTTCCAGTGCTGAACGAAAACCCATGATTTTGGACCCTGTTTTCATGCGAAATGGCTAAAAGAAATGTTTCACGCTTGTTACACTCAAACAGTGTCTCCTGTCATATGCTGAACTGGTCGCATTGTGGATTTGGCCTAAAACATGATTTTGGACAATGTTCATGGAACTCAGCTTAAAACGCACTTGCAGACTTGAAAACCCTTGCCTATTGTAGAGCGCGCCTGTCCTTCCAGTGCTGAACGAAAACCCATGATTTTGGACCCGTTTCAAGCTAAATGGCTAAAAGAAATGTTTCACGCTTGTTACACTCAAACAGTGTCTCCTGTCATATGCTGAACTGGTCGCATTGTGGATTTGGCCTAAAAACATGATTTTGGACAATGTTCATGGAACTCAGCTTAAAACGCACTTTCAGACTTTAAAACCCTTGCCTATTGTAGATCGCGCCTGTCCTTCCAGTGCTGAACGAAACCCATGATTTTGGACCCTGTTTTCATGCGAAATGGCTAAAATAAATGTTTCACGCTTGTTACACTCAAACAGTGTCTCCTGTCATATGCTGAACTGGTCGCATTGTGGATTTGGCCTAAAACATGATTTTGGACAATGTTCATGGAACTCAGCTTAAAACGCACTTGCAGACTTGAAAACCCTTGCCTATTGTAGATCGCGCTGTCCTTCCAGTGCTGAACAAACCCATGATTTTGGACCCTGTTTTCATGCTACATGGCTAAAAGAAATGTTTCACGCTTGTTACACTCAAACAGTGTCTCCTGTCATATGCTGAACTGGTCGCATTGTGGATTTGGCCTAAAACATGATTTTGGACAATGTTCATGGAACTCAGCTTAAAACGCACTTGCAGACTTGAAAACCCTTGCCTATTGTAGAGCGCGCCTGTCCTTCCAGTGCTGAACGAAAACCAATGATTTTGGACCCTGTTTTCATGCAAATGGCTAAAAGAAATGTTTCACGCTTGTTACACTCAAACAGTGTCTCCTGTCATATGCTGAACTGGTCGCATTGTGGATTTGGCCTAAAACATGATTTTGGACAATGTTCATGGAACTCAGCTTAAAACGCACTTGTCAGACTCGAAAACCCTTGCCTATTGTAGAGCGCGCCTGTCCTTCCAGTGCTGAACGAAAACCCATGATTTTGGACCCTGTTTTCATGCGAAATGGCTAAAAGAAATGTTTCACGCTTGTTACACTCCAAACAGTGTCTCCTGTCATATGCTGAACTGGTCGCATTGTGGATTTGGCCTAAAACATGATTTTGGACAATGTTCATGGAACTCAGCTTAAAACGTACTTTCAGACTCGAAAACCCTTGCCTATTGTAGAGCGCGCCTGTCCTTCCAGTGCTGAACGAAAACCCATGATTTTGGACCCTGTTTTCATGCGAAATGGCTAAAAGAAATGTTTCACGCTTGTTACACTCAAACAGTGTCTCCTGTCATATGCTGAACTGGTCGCATTGTGGATTTGGCCTAAAACATGATTTTGGACAATGTTCATGGAACTCAGCTTAAAACGCACTTGCAGACTTGAAAACCCTTGCCTATTGTAGATCGCGCCTGTCCTTCCAGTGCTGAACGAAAACCCATGATTTTGGACCCTGTTTCAGCTAAATGGCTAAAAGAAATGTTTCACGCTTGTTACACTCAAACAGTGTCTCCTGTCATATGCTGAACTGGTCGCATTGTGGATTTGGCCTAAAACATGATTTTGGACAATGTTCATGGAACTCAGCTTAAAATTCAGACTTGAAAACCCTTGCCTATTGTAGATCGCGCCTGTCCTTCCAGTGCTGAACGAAAACCAATGATTTTGGACCCTGTTTTCATGCGAAATGGCTAAAAGAAATGTTTCACGCTTGTTACACTCAAACAGTGTCTCCTGTCATATGCTGAACTGGTCGCATTGTGGATTTGGCCTAAAACATGATTTTGGACAATGTTCATGGAACTCAGCTTAAAACGTACTTTCAGACTCGAAAACCCTTGCCTATTGTAGAGCGCGCCTGTCCTTCCAGTGCTGAACGAAAACCAATGATTTTGGACCCTGTTTTCAGCGAAATGGCTAAAAGAAATGTTTCACGCTTGTTACACTCAAACAGTGTCTCCTGTCATATGCTGAACTGGTCGCATTGTGGATTTGGCCTAAAACATGATTTTGGACAATGTTCATGGAACTCAGCTTAAAACGTACTTGCAGACTTGAAAACCCTTGCATATTGTAGATAGCGTCTGTCCTTCCAGTGCTGAACGAAAACCCATGATTTTGGACCCTGTTTTCATGCGAAATGGCTAAAAGAATTGATTCACGCTTGTTACACTCAAACAGTGTCTCCTGTCATATGCTGAACTGGTTGCATTGTGGATTTGGCCTAAAACATGATTTTGGACAATGTTCATGGAACTCAGCTTAAAACGTACTTGCAGACTTGAAAACCCTTGCCTATTGTAGATCGCGCCTGTACTTCCAGTGCTGAACGAAAACCCATGATTTTGGACCCTGTTTTCATGCGAAATGGCTAAAAGAAATGTTTCACGTTTGTTACACTCAAACAGTGTCTCCTGTCATATGCTGAACTGGTCGCATTGTGGATTTGGCCTAAAACATGATTTTGGACAATGTTCATGGAACTCAGCTTAAAACGCACTTGCAGACTTGAAAACCCTTGCCTATTGTAGAGCGCGCCTGTCCTTCCAGTGCTGAACGAAAAACCCAATGATTTTGGACCCTGTTTTCATGCGAAATGGCTAAAAAAATGTTTCACGCTTGTTACACTCAAACAGTGTCTCCTGTCATATGCTGAACTGGTCGCATTGTGGATTTGGCCTAAAACATGATTTTGGACAATGTTCATGGAACTCAGCTTAAAACGTACTTGCAGACTTGAAAACCCTTGCCTATTGTAGAGCGCGCCTGTCCTTCCAGTGCTGAACGAAAACCCATGATTTTGGACCCTGTTTTCATGCGAAATGGCTAAAAGAAATGTTTCACGCTTGTTACACTCAAACAGTGTCTCCTGTCATATGCTGAACTGGTCGCATTGTGGATTTGGCCTAAAACATGATTTTGGACAATGTTCATGGAACTCAGCTTAAAACGCACTTGCAGACTTGAAAACCCTTGCCTATTGTAGATCGCGCCTGTCCTTCCAGTGCTGAACGAAAACCCATGATTTGGACCCTGTTTAGGAATGGCTAAAAGAAATGTTTCACGCTTGTTACACTCAAACAGTGTCTCCTGTCATATGCTGAACTGGTCGCATTGTGGATTTGGCCTAAAACATGATTTTGGACAATGTTCATGGAACTCAGCTTAAAACGTACTTTCAGACTTTAAAACCCTTGCCTATTGTAGAGCGCGCCTGTCCTTCCAGTGCTGAACGAAAACCATGATTTTGGACCCTGTTTTCATGCGAAATGGCTAAAAGAAATGTTTCACGCTTGTTACACTCAAACAGTGTCTCCTGTCATATGCTGAACTGGTCGCATTGTGGATTTGGCCTAAAACATGATTTTGGACAATGTTCATGGAACTCAGCTTAAAACGCACTTTGCAGACTTGAAAACCCTTGCCTATTGTAGATCGCGCCTGTCCTTCCAGTGCTGAACGAAAACCCATGATTTTGGACCCTGTTTTCATGCGAAATGGCTAAAAGAAATGTTTCACGTTTGTTACACTCAAACAGTGTCTCCTGTCATATGCTGAACTGGTCGCATTGTGGATTTGGCCTAAAACATGATTTTGGACAATGTTCATGGAACTCAGCTTAAAACGCACTTTCAGACTCTAAAACCCTTGCCTATTGTAGATCGCGCCTGTACTTCCAGTGCTGAACGAAAACCCATGATTTTGGACCCTGTTTTCATGCGAAATGGCTAAAAGAAATGTTTCACGTTTGTTACACTCAAACAGTGTCCCCTGTCATATGCTGAACTGGTCGCATTGTGGATTTGGCCTAAAACATGATTTTGGACAATGTTCATGGAACTCAGCTTAAAACGTACTTGCAGACTTGAAAACCCTTGCCTATTGTAGAGCGCGCCTGTCCTTCCAGTGCTGAACGAAACCCAATGATTTTGGACCCTGTTTTCATGCGAAATGGCTAAAAGAAATGTTTCACGCTTGTTACACTCAAACAGTGTCTCCTGTCATATGCTGAACTGGTCGCATTGTGGATTTGGCCTAAAACATGATTTTGGACAATGTTCATGGAACTCAGCTTAAAACGCACTTGCAGACTTGAAAACCCTTGCCTATTGTAGATCGCGCCTGTCCTTCCAGTGCTGAACGAAACCCAATGATTTTGGACCCTGTTTTCATGCGAAATGGCTAAAAAGAAATGTTTCACGCTTGTTACACTCAAACAGTGTCTCCTGTCATATGCTGAACTGGTCGCATTGTGGATTTGGCCTAAAACATGATTTTGGACAATGTTCATGGAACTCAGCTTAAAACGTACTTGCAGACTTGAAAACCCTTGCCTATTGTAGAGCGCGTCTGTCCTTCCAGTGCTGAACGAAAACCCATGATTTTGGACCCTGTTTTCATGCGAAATGGCTAAAAGAAATGTTTCACGTTTGTTACACTCAAACAGTGTCTCCTGTCATATGCTGAACTGGTCGCATTGTGGATTTGGCCTAAAACATGATTTTGGACAATGTTCATGGAACTCAGCTTAAAACGCACTTGCAGACTTGAAAACCCTTGCCTATTGTAGATCGCGCCTGTCCTTCCAGTGCTGAACGAAAACCAATGATTTTGGACCCTGTTTTCAGCGAAATGGCTAAAAGAAATGTTTCACGCTTGTTACACTCAAACAGTGTCTCCTGTCATATGCTGAACTGGTCGCATTGTGGATTTGGCCTAAAACATGATTTTGGACAATGTTCATGGAACTCAGCTTAAAACGTACTTGCAGACTTTGAAAACCCTTGCCTATTGTAGATCGCGCCTGTCCTTCCATGCTGAACGAAAAACCCATGATTTTGGACCCTGTTTTCATGCGAAATGGCTAAAAGAAATGTTTCACGCTTGTTACACTCAAACAGTGTCTCCTGTCATATGCTGAACTGGTCGCATTGTGGATTTGGCCTAAAACATGATTTTGGACAATGTTCATGGAACTAGCTTAAAACGTACTTTCAGACTTGAAAACCCTTGCCTATTGTAGAGCGCGCCTGTACTTCCAGTGCTGAACGAAACCCAATGATTTTGGACCCTGTTTTCATGCGAAATGGCTAAAAGAAATGTTTCACGCTTGTTACACTCAAACAGTGTCTCCTGTCATATGCTGAACTGGTCGCATTGTGGATTTGGCCTAAAACATGATTTTTGGACAATGTTCATGGAACTCAGCTTAAAAACGCACTTTGCAGACTTGAAAACCCTTGCCTATTGTAGAGCGCGCCTGTCCTTCCAGTGCTGAACGAAAACCAATGATTTTGGACCCTGTTTTCATGCGAAATGGCTAAAAGAAATGTTTCACGCTTGTTACACTCAAACAGTGTCTCCTGTCATATGCTGAACTGGTCGCATTGTGGATTTGGCCTAAAACATGATTTTGGACAATGTTCATGGAACTCAGCTTAAAACGCACTTGCAGACTCTGAAAACCCTTGCCTATTGTAGATCGCGCCTGTCCTTCCAGTGCTGAACGAAAACCCATGATTTTGGACCCTGTTTTCATGCGAAATGGCTAAAAGAAATGTTTCACGTTTGTTACACTCAAACAGTGTCTCCTGTCATATGCTGAACTGGTCGCATTGTGGATTTGGCCTAAAACATGATTTTGGACAATGTTCATGGAACTCAGCTTAAAACGCACTTGCAGACTTGAAAACCCTTGCCTATTGTAGAGCGCGCCTGTCCTTCCAGTGCTGAACGAAAACCCATGATTTTGGACCCTGTTTTCATGCGAAATGGCTAAAAGAAATGTTTCACGCTTGTTACACTCAAACAGTGTCTCCTGTCATATGCTGAACTGGTCGCATTGTGGATTTGGCCTAAAACATGATTTTGGACAATGTTCATGGAACTCAGCTTAAAACGTACTTGCAGACTTGAAAACCCTTGCCTATTGTAGAGCGCGCCTGTCCTTCCAGTGCTGAACGAAAGCCCATGATTTTGGACCCTGTTTTCATGCAAATGGCTAAAAGAAATGTTTCACGTTTGTTACACTCAAACAGTGTCTCCTGTCATATGCTGAACTGGTCGCATTGTGGATTTGGCCTAAAACATGATTTTGGACAATGTTCATGGAACTCAGCTTAAAACGCACTTGCAGACTTGAAAACCCTTGCCTATTGTAGAGCGCGCCTGTCCTTCCAGTGCTGAACGAAAACCCATGATTTTGGACCCTGTTTTCATGCGAAATGGCTAAAAGAAATGTTTCACGCTTGTTACACTCAAACAGTGTCTCCTGTCATATGCTGAACTGGTCGCATTGTGGATTTGGCCTAAAACATGATTTTGGACAATGTTCATGGAACTCAGCTTAAAACGTACTTGCAGACTTAAAAACCCTTGCCTATTGTAGAGCGCGCCTGTCCTTCCAGTGCTGAACGAAAACCAATGATTTTGGACCCTGTTTTCATGCGAAATGGCTAAAAGAAATGTTTCACGTTTGTTACACTCAAACAGTGTCTCCTGTCATATGCTGAACTGGTCGATTTGTGGATTTGGCCTAAAACATGATTTTGGACAATGTTCATGGAACTCAGCTTGAAGTTCAGACTTGAAAACCCTTGCCTATTGTAGAGCGCGCCTGTCCTTCCAGTGCTGAACGAAAACCAATGATTTTGGACCCTGTTTTCATGCGAAATGGCTAAAAGAAATGTTTCACGTTTGTTACACTCAAACAGTGTCTCCTGTCATATCTGAACTGGTCGCATTGTGGATTTGGCCTAAAACATGATTTTGGACAATGTTCATGGAACTCAGCTTAAAACGCACTTGCAGACTTGAAAACCCTTGCCTATTGTAGAGCGCGCCTGTCCTTCCAGTGCTGAACGAAACCCAATGATTTTGGACCCTGTTTTCATGCGAAATGGCTAAAAGAAATGTTTCACGCTTGTTACACTCAAACAGTGTCTCCTGTCATATGCTGAACTGGTCGCATTGTGGATTTGGCCTAAAACATGATTTTGGACAATGTTCATGGAACTCAGCTTAAAACGCACTTGCAGACTTGAAAACCCTTGCCTATTGTAGAGCGCGCCTGTCCTTCCAGTGCTGAACGAAAACCAATGATTTTGGACCCTGTTTTCATGCGAAATGGCTAAAAGAAATGTTTCACGCTTGTTACACTCAAACAGTGTCTCCTGTCATATGCTGAACTGGTCGCATTGTGGATTTGGCCTAAAACATGATTTTGGACAATGTTCATGGAACTCAGCTTAAAACGCACTTTGCAGACTTTGAAAACCCCTTGCCTATTGTAGATCGCGCCTGTCCTTCCAGTGCTGAACGAAAACCAATGATTTTGGACCCTGTTTTCATGCGAAATGGCTAAAAGAAATGTTTCACGCTTTGTTACACTCAAACAGTGTCTCCTGTCATATGCTGAACTGGTCGCATTGTGGATTTGGCCTAAAACATGATTTTGGACAATGTTCATGGAACTCAGCTTAAAACGCACTTGCAGACTTGAAAACCCTTGCCTATTGTAGATCGCGCCTGTCCTTCCAGTGCTGAACGAAAACCCATGATTTTGGACCCTGTTTTCATGCGAAATGGCTAAAAGAAATGTTTCACGCTTGTTACACTCAAACAGTGTCTCCTGTCATATGCTGAACTGGTCGCATTGTGGATTTGGCCTAAAACATGATTTTGGACAATGTTCATGGAACTCAGCTTAAAACGCACTTGCAGACTTGAAAACCCTTGCCTATTGTAGAGCGCGCCTGTCCTTCCAGTGCTGAACGAAAACCCATGATTTTGGACCCTGTTTTCATGCGAAATGGCTAAAATGAAATGTTTCACGTTTGTTACACTCAAACAGTGTCTCCTGTCATATGCTGAACTGGTCGCATTGTGGATTTGGCCGAAAACATGATTTTGGACAATGTTCATGGAACTCAGCTTAAAACGCACTTTGCAGACTTGAAAACCCTTGCCTATTGTAGATCGCGCCTGTCCTTCCAGTGCTGAACGAAAACCAATGATTTTGGACCCTGTTTTCATGCGAAATGGCTAAAAGAAATGTTTCACGCTTTGTTACACTCAAATAGTGTCTCCTGTCATATGCTGAACTGGTCGCATTGTGGATTTGGCCTAAAACATGATTTTGGACAATGTTCATGGAACTCAGCTTAAAACGCACTTGCAGACTTGAAAACCCTTGCCTATTGTAGATCGCGCCTGTCCTTCCAGTGCTGAACGAAAACCCATGATTTTGGACCCTGTTTTCATGCGAAATGGCTAAAAGAAATGTTTCACGCTTGTTACACTCAAACAGTGTCTCCTGTCATATGCTGAACTGGTCGCATTGTGGATTTGGCCTAAAACATGATTTTGGACAATGTTCATGGAACTCAGCTTAAAAACGTACTTGCAGACTTGAAAACCCTTGCCTATTGTAGAGCGCGCCTGTCCTTCCAGTGCTGAACGAAACCCCCATGATTTTGGACCCTGTTTTCATGCGAAATGGCTAAAAGAAATGTTTCACGCTTGTTACACTCAAACAGTGTCTCCTGTCATATGCTGAACTGGTCGATTGTGGATTTGGCCTAAAACATGATTTTGGACAATGTTCATGGAACTCAGCTTAAAACGCACTTTGCAGACTTGGAAAACCCTTGCCTATTGTAGAGCGCGCCTGTACTTCCAGTGCTGAACGAAAACCAATGATTTTGGACCCTGTTTTCATGCGAAATGGCTAAAAGAAATGTTTCACGCTTGTTACACTCAAACAGTGTCTCCTGTCATATGCTGAACTGGTCGCATTGTGGATTTGGCCTAAAACATGATTTTGGACAATGTTCATGGGAACTCAGCTTAAAACGTACTTTTCAGACTTTGAAAACCCCTGCCTATTTGTAGAGCGCGCCTGTACTTCCAGTGCTGAACGGAAAACCAATGATTTTGGACCCTGTTTTCGTGCGAAATAGTAAAAGAAATGTTTCACGCTTGTTACACTCAAACAGTGTCTCCTGTCATATGCTGAACTGGTCGCATTGTGGATTTGGCCTAAAACATGATTTTGGACAATGTTCATGGAACTCAGTCTTAAAACGCACTTGCAGACTTGAAAACCCTTGCCTATTGTAGAGCGCGCCTGTCCTTCCAGTGCTGAACGAAACCAATGATTTTGGACCCTGTTTTCATGCGAAATGGCTAAAAGAAATGTTTCACGCTTGTTACACTCAAACAGTGTCTCCTGTCATATGCTGAACTGGTCGCATTGTGGATTTGGGCCCAAAACATGATTTGGACAATGTTCGTGGAACTCGGCTTAAAACGCACTTGCTGACGAAAACCTTGCCTATTGTAGATCGCGCCTGTCCTCCAGTGCTGAACGAAACCCATGATTTGGACCCTGTGTTCACGCTAAAGGCTAAAAGAAATGTTTCACGCTTGTTACACTCAAACATGTCTCCTGTCATATGCTGAACTGGTCGCATTGTGGATTTGGCCTAAAACATGATTTTTTGGACAATGTCCATGGAACTCAGCTTAAAACGCACTTGCAGACTCTAAAACCCCTTGCCTATTGTGAGAATCGCGCTACTTCCCCAGTCTGAACGAAAACCCATGATTTTGGACCCTGTTTTATGCGAAATGGCTAAAAAGAAATGTTTCACGTTTGTTACACTCAAACAGTGTCTCCTGTCATATGCTGAACTGGTCGCATTGTGGATTTGGCCTAAAACATGATTTTGGACAATGTTCATGGAACTCAGCT
>NW_025539610.1:0-12176 GCF_020615455.1 Coregonus clupeaformis | reverse complement strand
TACAGTGGGGGAAAAAAAAGTATTTAGTCAGCCACCAATTGTGGCAAGTTCTCCCACTTAAAAAGATGAGAGGGCCTGTAATTTTGCATCAGTAGGTACACGTCAACTATGACAGACAAATTGAGAAAAAAAATCTTGAAAATCGCATTGTAGGATTTTAATGAATTTATTTGCAAATTATGGTGGAAAATAAGTATTTGGTCACCTACAAACAAGCAAGATTTCTGGCTCTCACAGACCTGTAACTTCTTCTTTAAGAGGCTCCTCTGTCCTCCACTCGTTACCTGTATTAATGGCACCTGTTTGAACTTGTTATCAGTATAAAAGACACCTGTCCACAACCTCAAACAGTCACACTCCAAACTCCACTATGGCTAAGACCAAAGAGCTGTCAAAGGACACCAGAAACAAAATTGTAGACCTGCACCAGGCTGGGAAGACTGAATCTGCAATAGGTAAGCAGCTTGGTTGGAAGAAATCAACTGTGGGAGCAATTATTAGAAAATGGAAGACATACAAGACCACTGATAATCTCCCTCGATCTGGGGCTCCACGCAAGATCTCACCCCGTGGGGTCAAAATGATCACAAGAATGGTGAGCAAAAATCCCAGAACCACACGGGGGGACATAGTGAATGACCTGCAGAGAGCTGGGACCAAAGTAACAAAGCCTACCATCAGTAACACACTACGCCGCCAGGGACTCAAATCCTGCAGTGCCAGACGTGTCCCCCCTGCTTAAGCCAGTACATGTCCAGGCCCGTCCTGAAGTTTGCTAAAGTGCATTTGGATGATCCAGAAGAGGATTGGGAGAATGTCATATGGTCAGATGGAACCAAAATAGAACTTGTTGGTAAAAACTCAACTGCGTCGTGTTTGGAGGACAAAGAATGCTGAGTTGCATCCAAAGAACACCATACCTACTGTGAAAGCATGGGGGTGGAAACATCATGCTTTGGGGCTGTTTTTTCTGCAAAGGACCAGGACGACTGATCCGTGTAAAGGAAATAATGAATGGGGCCATTTATCGTGAGATTTTGAGTGAAAACCTCCTTCCATCAGCAAGGCGCATTGAAGATGAAACGTGGCTGGGTCTTTCAGCATGACAATGATCCCAAACACACCGCCTTCGGGCAACGAAGGAGTGGCTTCGTAAGAAGCATTTCAAGGTCCTGGAGTGGCCTAGCCAGTCTCAGATCTCAACCCCATAGAAAATCTTTGGAGGGAGTTGAAAGTCCATGTTGCCCAGCGACAGCCCCAAAACATCACTGCTCTAGAGGAGATCTGCATGGAGGAATGGGCCAAAATACCAGCAACAGTGTGTGAAAACCTTGTGAAGACTTACAGAAAACGTTTGACCTGTGTCATTGCCAACAAAGGGTATATAACAAAGTATTGAGAAACTTTTGTTATTGACCAAATACTTATTTTCCACCATAATTTGCAAATAAATTCATTAAAAATCCTACAATGTGATTTTCTGGATTTTTTTTTCTCATTTTGTCTGTCATAGTTGACGTGTACCTATGATGAAAATTACAGGCCTCTCTCATCTTTTTAAGTGGGAGAACTTGCACAATTGGTGGCTGACTAAATACTTTTTTCCCCACTGTAGGTGTACTGTCTGTAATCAAATGTAAGAAATTAAATGAAACAAATTAAATGAATGAAAATAAAACATAACGTTTAGCACGCATTAATTTGCATCAAGCTTGTCTTGAGCATTTGGCCATAAATTCTCATCCACATCACAGTGAATGTCTTCATTGCTCATGCACAATGGGAAAACCTTTTGGCATGGCGAATCCAAGCTTGACATTGGTCTGCATTGATGTCGTCGCATGCCTCATCCATGGCCAGAAGGAGGATGGCACGCTCATGGGGATGGCGATCGTACACCTTCCACCACCATGCTGAAAAAAATCCTCAATAGGGTTGAGGAAAGGAGAGTATGGGGGCAGGTATAGGGTCACGAATTGGGGATGGGCCCGAAACCATGCCTGAACCACCTCGGCATGGTGGAACCTGACATTGTCCCACACAATGACATAGGTGACCCCTTCACCTTGACAGGCCTGCTCAATTTCATTGAGAAACAATGAGGTGTGCAGCGTTGTAGGATCCAAGTAATGGCCTACATCCTACCACACCATCTTCAGAGATAGCTGGAGATGTTTCCCCCACGTTGTCCAGGCACTTGGATGGTCACGCATTTGGCCAGTTTGAAGCCCGCTTCATCAACAAAGATATACTTGTGATGATTTACAGCAGATCAGCACCATCACCCTCTAAAAATATATTTTGGTTAGTTATTTTTATATGATACTGTGAAGTTCCAATATGATACTGTGAAGTAGCATGTACATCAAATAGTAATAGTAATACAGTATATAGTGCTGTACCTGAACATACTCGGCCCGCAGCTGTTTCACCCGGTCGTTGTTTCTCTCAAAAGGCACCAGGTAAATGTGTTTTATAGATACCTGGTGCCTCTTCAAAAGGCGAGCAATTCAAATCAAATTTTATTTGTCACATACACGTGTTTAGCAGATGTTATTGCGGGTGTAGTGAAATGCTTGTTGGTAGGCTGATGGATGCCACATTGGCAAAGGTGTCATCGTTCTCCTCAATGGCCTACTTTATTTCAGACAGCCGTACAGTGGCTTGCGAAAGTATTCACCCCCCTTGGCATTTTTCTTATTTTGTTGCCTTACAGCCTGGAATCAAAATTGATTTTTTGGGGGTTTGTATCATTTGATTTACACAACATGCCTACCACATTGAAGATGCAAAATAATTTTTTTTGTGAAACAAACAAGAAATAAGACAAAAGAACAGAAAACTTGAGCGTGCTTAACTATTCCCCCCAAAGTCAATACTTTGTAGAGCCACCTTATGCAGCAATTACAGCTGCAGGTATCTTGGGGTATGTCTATATAAGCTTGGCACATCTAGACACTGAGATTTTTGCCCATTCTTCAAGGCAAAACTGCTCCAGCTCCTTCAAGTTGGATGGTTCCGCTGGTGTACAGCAATCTTTAAGTCATACCACAGATTCTCAATTGGATTGAGGTCTGGGCTTTGACTAGGCCATTCCAAGACATTTAAATGTTTCCCCTTAAACCACTTGAGTGTTGCTTTAGCAGTATGCTTAGGGTCATTGTATTAGGGTCATACATCATTAGGTGCTTAGGGTCATACATCTGAAATTAGCCCACCCAACTACCTCATCCCTATATTGTTATTTATTTTGCTCTTTTGCACCCCAGTATCTCTATTTGCACATAATCTCTTGCACATCTAGCATTCCAGTGTTAATACTATTGTAATTATTCTCACTATAGCCTATTTATTGCCTTACCTCCATAACTTGCTACGTTTGCACACACTGTATATATATTTTCTGCTTTATTTTGACTCTATGTTTTTACCCCATATGTAACTCTGTGTTGTTTTTATTGCACTGCTTTGCTTTATCTTGGCCAGGTCGCAGTTGTAAATGAGAACCTGTTCTCAACTGGCTTACCTGGTTAAATAAAGGTGAAATAAAAAATAAAATAAAATTGTCCTGCTGGAAAGTGAACCTCTGTCCCAGTCTCAAATCTCTGGAAGACTGAAACAGGTTTCCCTTAAGAATTTCCCTGTATTTAGCGCCATCCATCATTCCTTCAATTCTGACCAGTTTCCCAGTCCCTGCCAATGAAAAACTCCCCCACAGCATGATGCTGCCACCACCATGCTTCACTGTGGGGGTGGTGTTCTCGGGGTGATGAGGTGTTGGGTTTGCGCCAGACATAGCATTTTCCTTGATGCCCAAAAAGCTCAATTTTAGTATCATCTGACCAGAGTACCTTCTTCCATATGTTTGGGGAGTCTCCTACATTCCTTTTTTCTTTAAACAATGGTTTCTTTCTGGCCACTCTTCCGTAAAGCCCAGCTATGTGGAGTGTACTGCTTAAAGTGGTCCTATGGACAGATACTCCAATCTCCGCTGTGGAGCTTTGCAGCTCCTTCAGGGTTATCTTTGGTCTCTTTGTTGCCTCTCTGATTAATGCCCTCCTTGCCTGGTCCGTGAGTTTTGGTGGGCAGCCCTCTCCTGGTAGGTTTGTTGTGGTGCCATATTCTTTAAATTTTTTAATAATGGATTTAATGGTGCCCCGTGGGATGTTCAAAGTTTCGTATATTTTTTTATAACCCAACCCTGATCTGTACTGCTCCACAACTTTGTCCCTGACCTGTTTGGAGAGCTCCTTGGTCTTCATGGTGCCCCTTGCATAGTGGTGTTGCAGACTCTGGGGCCTTTCAGAACAGGTGTATATATACTGAGATCTAAGTGTCACATGATCTGTCACATGATTGCACACAGGTGGACTTTATTTAACTAATTATGTGACTTCTGAAGGTAATTGGTTGCACCAGATCTTGTTTATGGGCTTCATAGCAAAGGGGGTGAATACATATGCACGCACCACTTTTCCGTTATTTCATAATTTTTTGAAACAAGTTATTTTTTTCATTTCACTTCACCAATTTGGACTATTTTGTGTATGTCCATTACATGAAATCCAAATAAAAATCAATTTAAATTACAGGTTGTAATGCAACAAAATAGGAAAAACGCCAAGGGGGATGAATACTTTTGCAAGGCACTGTATGTAATTCCTGGTCCTCATCATTTCCACCACTGCCCACTCCTGCTGGTCGGTCAGCACACGGCTCGGTCACCACCATGGCGTCTTCTGTGAATTCTGAGGGTAGAACAGAGTATACTGTCAATAGATCATTCTGTAAGAATACTGTGACATGCTTTGTGAATTTACTTTCATTACAATATGTAATTTACTGTTAATGTAATGGTAAAGCATAGTGCATATCCTGCAGACTTACCGGTTTTCTTGGTGAAATGTTCTCATGATTGAATTTACAGTTGATAATTTCAGATTGGGGTGAACTAATCTGGCAGCCTCTGCCATGGCAAGGCCTCTGTTTACCACATGGTCAACGACGATGGCCCGGACTTCATTAGTGTCACACCCTGATCTGTTTCCATCTGTCTTTGTGAATGTCCCCCACCCCCCTCCAGGTGTCGCCAATCTTCCCCCATTATCCCCAGTGTATTTATACCTGTGTTCTCTGTTTGTCTGTTTTGCCAGTTCGTTTTGTTTCGTCAGCCTAACAGCAGTTTCCCCCTTGCTCCTGTCTTATCTTTTTTTTTTTTATATATCCGACTATGATTTATTTGGTGTATCATTTCCAGGTAAATGCTCACTTTACCAGTAAGCTACCTATGACATTACCTTGTTGTTAACAGGATAGAGTGTCTCAGGGAGTCAAGCTGCCAATTCTTCCAGGTTAATGTCTCTATCTCCCTCGAAGACTGTCAGTGTTTTGGTAATAGGTTGTGATAACGATATAAGGGAAACACCATTCTTTTATGATAATATCCTCTGGGATACCATTGAGGAAGCATGTAGTGGGTGGACTGTCCATTGAAAAAGATCAGATAAATACCATCCTACCTCTAATGGGGCCATCCAAAAACGCATTCAAATTGACTTACTGATTACTGTATGTGTTGTGAATTACTGTACATTTTGGAATTTCCAACATTCGAGTACTACTCTCACAAGCCAGAAAGACTTCGCTTCTCAGGGAAGCACAATGACTGAAAGCCTTACTGCTGTTTTTTTCATCTACAGGGCACTATTGGTGCTACACCTCACTGCACATAAGTCTTTCCATGAGGCATTATTGATGAGGATTAAAACCACTTGACCTCAAAATGAAAAACTTTAGGCAGTTTAATTCCAATTTCAGATATGTATTATTATTATTTCTCTTGAAGACATTAAATAATAACTTGCCATAGAGAGTACCTTTAAAAAAGTTGACAAAGACATGTAAACAGAGCTCAAAATATTGTGTTGTCGGTTGAGAACTTGAGGGTCATGTTGTTTGAGAGTGGGGTCATTATTGTCCTCCGCCTGAGACTTCCCAGTTCTCACCTCAGCAGCAAAGAAGGCAGCCAAACCAGGGTGCAGACCTGGTTTGGGAGAGGTAAATGGGATACACTTCCTGGCTTGCCTCCAGAACCTCCCGGGTCTGTCTCCATGACAGGCCTCCCTTCCAGCACAGCAGGGCTGGCAGGTGCTCAGCAGCACTTGTACTGGAGCAGTCCCTCAGTATCTCACTGACTATTATCTTGAGACTTTCAGCGTCGCTGCACTCTAGCACTTCTCTCACTTTAATCAGTATGATGTTCCACTGTTTAACATCAGGATTCAAGCCTGAGAAGATGGAGTGAAGGAGCTCGGCATCATGCATCACTCTTTGCCCACATAATCCCATCTCTTCACCAGCTTCCCATGGTTACTCTGCACCAGGTGTTGGAGGTACAGAAAGGTGATGCGCTGATAGGCTTCATCAATTACAGTCTTTTGCGTGTCCTGGTCTTTGGGAAGGTAATGGAAATGTTTTTCAATCTCTTTCATTAGATTTTCCATTTGTTCATCCTCTCTTTTGAAATACTTCTTCAAGGAAATCTGTGCAAGTTGAATTGGTTTTTCCAGGAGAAGCTTCAAAGAAAGAGCTTCCAACCCCTTAAGTGTTGAAATGGGTTTAACACAGTCAAAACTTGTCATCTATGGCAATTCTTGAAATATACAGCTTGAGTTCATTGCAGGTGTTGAAAGTCTTGAAGAAGTGCATTGTACCTGACGTGCCCATTCTTGCTTGTTTCTGAAGGTGCTTCTTTTCAACATTGACACAACTTTCCACAAAGTCCTGTAGCTCTTGCCAACAGACTATTTGGACCTTGAGCGTCATAGTTTGGCTCATCATCTTTGCTGTCTGGAGCACAGCATTGATGCACTGAATGACATCCAGATGCACTTGGATAAAGGCCTCGTCTCCAGAGACACACACCTTTCTACCTGACTCCTCATTCTGAAGGATCCTCCTCAGTGATGTAGAGATGTCCTCCTGCACAGTGGCCAGGAGTTTCTGTCAGAAGGAGAAGGTCAACTGTATGTAGAGCCTCATCCCAGAGGTCAGGGTGTCCTAGCAGCTCCTGACTAGAAAAACAACCCAGATGTTATGCTGTTTCACTCACCAATTACTGCTTTAGTATCAGAATCTGTACTATACCATCACAGTGAGAGTGAATAAGCGATATAGAGGGAGTGCGGGTGGGACAGGGTACCTCAAGTATGTGTGTAGTACCCAGTCAAGAACTGTGAAGGCCTCTTTTTTTGTGTTGACATGCTGTAGGATCTGATGTAGACAGTCAAACATACGCTGATGATAGCAAGCAATCAAATGCTTCAGCAACTGAGCCTCTTTGAGCTGGGGTGCCAACCTCAGAAGCTCCACTAGCACAGGTCTTTGCACCTCTATCAGGTAGCAATCCAGCTTATTCACAGTGTTCCCTGCTGGCAGTTTGGGGAAGTGTTTGTCCACAGACGCTTCAATAAGATGAAAGTACCTCTGGAGCAAGACTTCTGGGTGTGTATCGTCCTTCTTCTGAGCCTCATGGCACATAATCTCTTCCTGTGGCCCCTCCAAATTAGCTTCAAGTCTCTCTTGAGGGACAACATGGCTGACCCTCAAAGCTTCTGCAAGTACATTGAGCAACGACTATCCCTTCTCCTGACCCCCTGATCATCCAAATCCTGATGGTTGTTAAAGCCATTCTCCATGTAGGGGTTCCCATACCCCACATTCCCGGTTTGGTCCTCTTCTGTGAATAATCAAAATCAAATCAAATCAAATCAAAATTTATTGGTCACATGCGCCGAAATCAACAGGTGCAGACATTACAGTGAAATGCTTACTTACAGCCCTTAACCAACAGTGCATTTATTTTTAACAAAAAAAAGTAAAAATAAAACAACAACAAAAAAAGTGTTGAGAAAAAAAAGAGCAGAAGTAAAATAAAATAACAGTAGGGAGGCTATATATACAGGGTGGTACCGTTGCAGAGTCAATGTGCGGGGGCACCGGCTAGTTGAGGTAGTTGAGGTAATATGTACATGTGGGTAGAGTAATAATGCAATGCATTTGAATGAATACAGTGCTAAAAAATATATATATATATATTTTTTTAGGGGGTAGATCAGCTTTAATATTGCAGATAGATTGTAACTTCCATCAATGTAATTGTCTGCATCTCTTCCAGTCCCCCCATATGTTTTTCTTCTCATATATATATATACATCCTTAAAATATATATATTTCCCTTTATTACTTTTCAACCCCACCACCCCTTCCCTAATTGGAGTAACTAGTGAACAACAATGCTTAGGCCTCTACTTCCAGCGTATACATACTATATACATTTTATGGACACAGTCAATTCTACAATAATTATATTTTGTTTGTTTTTACTCCTGAACTTCGTCTACCCTCAACCTTCTCCGATCATTTTCATGATGTCCATCTGGTTTGCTTCTATATGCCATATCTTTCTAACTGTGCTCTTTCACAAAACTTCTCACCTATAACCTATATACTTATTATGTACACATGCTTTACATTAGTTATCTTGTTGTTATTAGTTGTTGTTAGTTGTTATTAGTCCCATCCTTCAACTCCATTCAACACCTCCCATCTATCTCTTAACACTATTTACTTCTATTTGCCATATATTTTTCAACTGTACTGTGATGTTTTACAAAAGTTCTGAACCCTTCTATTCTCATTGTTTCTACAGATTGTAAATTGAAAATATTTTTTTGGGCTAAAGGTGTTATTATATTATTGATCGATTGACTATGACTTTTCAGATCACCCAGTAGTGCTATCTGCAGGGTTAGCTCCAGGTAAATATTGCAATCCTTTAGCCATTCCTGGACTGTGTCCAAAAACAAGCTACAAATAGACAGTACCAAAACAAATGATCTAATGATTCTGTCTCTTCGCAGCAAAATCTGCAGACCTGGGAAGATTGTATCCCCCCATATAAATAACATTCTATTGGTAGCAAGAATTTTGTATAATAATATCAATTGAAAAATGATAGTTTTAATCCGGCGTCGTTTTGCATATCAGTTCATAAACACTATGCCATGGAATCGGTATGTCAAAAAATCTCTTCCCAACTATTTTGCAATCTATATGGGATGGCTGTCAATCCTTTGGTCCTTAAATGAAATGGGTATACTTTTTTATTTATCACAATTTTCTTTAACCAATTATGTTCTTTAATGCAGGGCCGACAGACAAGTTCCTTACTTTTTCCCCCCTTCCACTTTCCTCTTCCATTTTTGCAGTAATGCGGCAATTATTTGGTTGTAATTTTGGGTAGAGCAAACATTTCCATACGTTTTTTTTAGCTGCATGTGCGACATAACTCCACCAGTCCTACCTATGATATAATTTACGAAGATTATACCTTTTTTAAACCTTTTTCAAATAATAATGTTTTTTTATCAATTAGTATATTTTAGTTTAACCACAATATTTGTTGTATTATTTGTTCTGTAGTTTCTGGAGGATTACATTGAAATTGCAACCAAGTTTCTATGGCTTGTTTTAGAAATAGTGATATTTGGGAGATGATTTCCTTTTCAAATAACTGAAAGTGAGAGGTTGTAATCTGAATAAAGGGAAAAAGGCCATTCTTGAACATTGGGTGAGACAATCTTACTGATTTGCTAGAGAACCAGTTCGGATTTAAGTATAACTTTTGTATGACTAAAGCTTTTAGTGATAGGTCTAATGCTTTAATATTTAATCATTTCTGTCCTCCGAATTCATATTCATTACATACTGTAAATAGGCCTGTTTAATTTTGTCTGGCTTGCCGTTCCAAATAGAATTCTCATATAATTCAAAAAACTGTTCGCTAGGCGTAGGGAAGACCATAAGCAATTAGGTAAACTGGGATAATACTAAAGAGTTAATCAGGGGGAGTTTTCCACAAATTGACAGGTATTTACCTTTCCATGGTAGTAAGATCTCATCTATTTTTGCTAACTTTCTATTAAAATGTATTGGAGTGAGATCATTTATTTCATTTGGGATATGTATTCTGAGTATATCCACATCACCATCAGACCATTTTATTGGTAAACTACATGGTAATGTAAAAATTGTATTTTTTTAGTGATTCAATACGTAATATAGTACATTTATTATAATTTGGAATGTAATCCAGAGAGGTTAGAAATGTATCTAGATCCATGAGGCTGTGGAGGGATTCAAGTTGTGGATTTAAAAGAAAACATGAATCATCAGCGTACAATGACACCTTTGTTTTTAAGCCCTGGATTTCTAATCCCTTGATATTTTTGTTGGATCTGATTTTAATAGCCTAACATTTCGATGGCCATAATAAATAGATACAGTGGGAGAACAAGTATTTTATACACTGCCCGATTTTGCAGGTTTTCCTACTTACAAAGCATGTAGAGGTCTGTAATTTTTATCATAGGTACACTTCAACTGTGAGAGACGGAATCTAAAACAAAAATCCAGAATATCACATTGTATTTTATTGCATGACATAAGAATTTGATACATCAGAAAAGCATAACTTAATATTTGGTACAGAAACCTTTGTTTGCAATTACAGAGATCATACGTTTCCTGTAGGTCTTGACAAGGTTTGCACACACTGCAGCAGGGATTTTGGCTCACTCCTCCATACAGACCTTCTCCAGATCCTTCAGGTTTCAGGGCTGTCGCTGGGCAATACGGACTTTCAGCTCCCTCCAAAGATTTTCTATTGGGTTCAGGTCTGGAGACTGGCTAGGCCACTCCAGGACCTTGAGATGCTTCTTACGGAGCCACTCCTTAGTTGCCCTTGCTGTGTGTTTCGGGTCGTTGTCGACCCATCTTCAATGCTCTTACTGAGGGAAGGCCAAGATCTCGCGATACATGGCCCCATCCATCCTCCCCTCAATACGGTGCAGTCGTCCTGTCCCCTTTGCAGAAAAGCAACCCCAAAGAATGATGTTTCCACCTCCATGCTTCACGGTTGGGATGGTGTTCTTGGGGTTGTGCTCATCCTTCTTCTTCCTCCAAACACGGCGAGTGGAGTTACCAACCAGTAAGAATTCTGGCTCTCCACAGACCTGTATAGTTTTTTCTTTAAAAGCCCTCCTGTTCTCCACTCATTACCTGTATTAACTGCACCTGTTTGAACTCGTTACCTGTATAAAAGACACCTGTCCACACCTCAATCAAACAGACTCCAACCTCTCCACAATGGCCAAGACCAGAGAGCTGTGTAAGGACATCAGGGATAAATTGTAGACCTGCACAAGGCTGGGATGGGCTACAGGACAATAGGCAAGCAGCTTGGTGAGAAGGCAACAGCTGTTGGCGCAATTATTAGAAAATGGAAGAAGTTCAAGATGACGGTCAATCACCCTCGGTCTGGGGCTACATGCAGAAGATCTCACCTCCATGGGGCATCAATGATCATGAGGAAGGTGAGGGATCAGCCCAGAACTACACGGCAGGACCTGGTCAATGACATGAAGAGAGCTGGGACCACAGTCTCAAAGAAAACCATTAGTAACACACTACGCCGTCATGGATTAAAATCCTGCAGCACACGCAATCCCCTGCTCAAGCCAGCGCATGTCCAGGCCCATCTGAAGTTTGCCAATGACCATCTGGATGATCCAGAGGAGGAATGGGAGAAGGTCATGTGGTCTGATGAGACAAAAATAGAGGTTTTTGGTCTAAACTCCACTGGCCGTGTTTGGAGGAAGAAGAAGGATGAGTACAACCCCAAGAACACCATCCCAACCGTGAAGCTGGAAGTGGAAACATCATTCTTTGGGGATGCTTTTCTGCAAAGGGGACAGGACAACTGCACCGTATTGAGGGGAGGATGGAGGGGCATGTTCGCGAGATCTTGGCCAACAACCTCCTTCCTCAGTAAGAGCATTGAAGATGGGTCGTGGCTGGGTCTTCCAGCAAGACAACGACCCAAAACACACAGCCAGGGCAACTAAGGAGTGGCGGCTCCTCTTTGGTCTTGGCCATAGTGGAGTTTGGAGTGTGACTGTTTGAGGTTGTGGACAGGTGTCTTTTATACTGATAACAAGTTCAAACAGGTGCCATTAATACAGGTAACGAGTGGAGGACAGAGGGCCTCTTAAAGAAGAGTTACAGGTCTGTGAGAGCCAGAAATCTTGCTTGTTTGTAGGTGACCAAATATTTAT
>NW_025539609.1:0-12171 GCF_020615455.1 Coregonus clupeaformis | reverse complement strand
GAAGTTGTCCTGTCCCTTAGCAGAAAAACACCCCCAAAGCATAATGTTTCCACCTCCATGTTTGACATTTACGTACATTTACATTTACGTCATTTAGCAGACGCTCTTATCCAGAGCGACTTACAAATTGGTGCATTCACCTAGCCGGTGGGATAACCACTTTGACAATTGTTTTTTTATTTTTATTGTTTTTTGGGGGTAGAAGGATTACTTTATCCTATCCCAGGTATTCCCTTCTTAAAGAGGTGGGGTTTCAAATGTCTCCGGAAGGTGGTGAGTGACCTCGCTGTCCTGGCTCGTGAGGGGAGCTTGTTCCACCATTGGGGTGCCAGAGCAGCGAACAGTTTTGACTGGGCTGAGCGGGAACCATGCTTCCGCTAGAGGAAGGGGAGCCAGCAGGCCAGAGGTGGATGAACGCAATGCCCTCGTTTGGGTGTAGGGACTGATCAGAGCCCGAAGGTACGGAGGTGCCGTTCCCTCACAGCTCCATGGCAAGCTCACCATGGTCTTGTAACAGATGCGGAGCCAACTGGAAGCCAGTGGAGTGAGCGGAGGAGCGGGGTGACGTGGAGAGATGGGGAAGGTTGGAACACCAGACGGGCTTTGGCATTCTGGATGAGTTGTCAAGGGGTTTAATGGCACAGGCAGGGAGCCCAGCCAACAGCGAGTTGCAGTAATCCAGACGAGATGACAAGTGCCTGATTAGACCTGTGCCGCCACTGTGTAAGGCAGGGTTCGTACTCTCCGACATGTTGTAGAGCATGAACCTGCAGGATCGGGTCACCGCCCTGATGTTAGCGGAGAACGACAGGGTGTTGTCCAGGGTCACGCCAAGGCTCTTCGCACTCTGGGAGGAGGACACAACGGAGTTGTCAACCGTGATGCGAGATCATGGAACGGGCAGTCCTTCCCGGGAGGAAGAGCAGCTCCGTCTTGCCAGGTTCAGCTTGAGGTGGTGATCCGTCATCCATACTGATATGTCTGCCAGACATGCAGAGATGCGATCGCACACCTGGTTATCAGAAGGGGAAAGAGGAGAAGATTAGTTGATTGTCCAGCGTAGCAATGATAGGAGAGGCCATGTGAGGATATGACAGAGCCAAGTGACTTGGTATATAGGGAGAATAGGAGAGGGCCGAGAACTGAGCCCTGGGGGACACCAGTGGTGAGAGCACGTGGTGCGGAGACAGCTTCTCCCGCCACGCCACTTGGTAGGAGCGACCGGTCAGGTAGGACGTAACCAGGAGTGAGCCGCGCCGGAGATGCCCAGCTCGGGAAGAGGGTGGGGAGGAGGATCTGGTATGGTTCACAGTGTCAAAGGCAGCAGACAGGTCTAGAAGGACAGAGCAGAGGAGAGAGAGTTAGCTTTAGCAGTCGGAGAGCCTCTGGACACAGAGAAGAGCAGTGCTCAGTTGAATGACCAGTCCTGAAACCTGACTGGTTGGATCAAGAAGGTCATTCTGAGAGAGATAGCAAGAGAGTTGGCTAAAGAGGGCACGCTCAATAGTTTTGGAAAGAAGAAAGACGGATACTGGTCTGTAGTTGTTGACATCAGTGGGATCGAGTGTTGGTTTTTTGAGAAGGTACAACTCTCAGCTCTCTTTCCGAAGACGGAAGGGACATAGCCAGCGGTCAAGGATGAGTTGATCAGCGGGTGAGGTAGGGGAGAAGGTCACGGGAGATGGTCTGAAAAGAGGAGGGGATGGGGTCAAGCGGGCAGGTTGTTCGGTGGCCTGCAGTCACAAGTCGCAAGATTTTATCTGGAGAGAGAGGGAGAAAGAAGTCAAAGCATAGGGTAGGGCAGTGTGAGCAGGACCAGCAGTGTCATTAGACTGAACAAACGAGGATCGGATGTCGCCAACCTTCTTTTTCAAAGTGGTTGACGAAGTCATCCACAGAGAGGAGGGGGGAGATTCAGCAGTGAGGAGAATGTGGCAAAGAGCTTCCTAGGGTTAGAGGCAGATGCTTGGAATTTAGAGTGGTAGAAAGTGGCCTTAGCAGCAGAAACAGATGAAGAAAATGTAGAGGAGGGAGGAAAAGATCCAGGTCGGCAGGGGAGTTTAGTTTTCTTCCATTTCCGCTCAGCTGCGCGGAGCTCTGTTCTGTGAGCTCGCAATGAGTCATCAAGCCACGGAGCTGGAGGGGAGGACCGAGCCGGCCGGGAGGATAGGGGACACAGGGAGTCAAAGGATGCAGAAAGGGAGGAGAGGAGGGTTGAGGAGGCAGAATCATGAGATTGGAGGGAGAAGGATTGAGCAGAGGGAAGAGATGATAGGATGGAAGAGGATAGAGTAGTGGGAGAGAGAGAGCGAAGGTTGCGGCGGCGCATTACCATCTGTGTAGGGGCAGAGTGAGTAGTGTTGGAGGAGAGCGAGAGTGAAAAGGATACAAAGTAGTGGTCGGAGACATGGAGGGAGTTGCAGTGAGATTAGTAGAAGAGCAGCATCTAGTAAAGATGAAGTCAAGTGTATTGCCTGCCTTGTGAGTAGGGGGAACGGTGAGAGGGGGTGAGGTCAAAGAGGAGAGGAGTGGAAAGAAGGAGGCAGAGAGAAATGAGTCAAAGGTAGACGTAGGGAGGTTGAAATCCCCAAAACTGTGAGGGGTGAGCCATCCTCAGGAAAGGAACTTATCAAGGCGTCAAGCTCATTGATGAACTCTCCAAGGGAACCTGGAGGGCGATAGATGACAAGGATATTAAGCTTAAATGGGCTAGTGACTGTGACAGCGTGGAATTCAAATGAGGAGATAGACAGATGGGTTAGGGGGAAAAAATTGAGAATGACCACTTGGGAGAGATGAGGATTCCTGTGCCACCACCCCCTCTGACCAGATGCTCTCGGGGTATGCGAACACATGGTCAGACGAGGAGAGAGCAGTAGGAGTAGCAGTGTTTTCAGTGGTAATCCATGTTTCCGTCAGCGCCAGGAAGTCGAGGGACTGGAGGGTAGCATAGGCTGGGATGAAGTCAGCCTTGTTGGCAGCAGAACGGCAGTTCCAGAGGCTGCCTGAGACCTGGAACTCCAGGTGTGTGGTGCGATGCAGGGACCACCAGGTTAGAGAGGCAGCAGCCACGCGGTGTGAGGCGCTTTGTGTAGCCTGTGCGGAGAGGGAGAGAACAGGATAGGCAGAGGCATAGTTGACAGGCTGTAGCAGATGGCTACAATAATGCAGAGGAGATCGGAATGAAATGAACTAAACATCTGGGAAAGGAGAGAGCAGGGCCTCCCTCACCAAAAAAAAACTCCCAAATATAACTCTCCCCAACTTCCACCTCAGAAACTATAATTGTTTCACTGAACCACCCGAATAAAACTCTCCCAACTTCCACTTTAGAAATTAGAATTGTTGTAAACTACAGCCGGTTCAATGTTTCAAGGAATAGACTCAACTTACTTTATTCAGCTAGCTAACTATGACGCCATAGCTAACTAGCATGCTAGCATCCAATAACACACAGTTTAGCACCAATACTTGGTTACAACAAACTACCAATAGTGTGTTAACACACTAAACAGATAATTTGTGTCCGTGTCTAGTTCTTTCATAACGCAGCAATAATTAAACGTTGGCTAGCTAGCACAAAGATATTGTATTTAGCTACTACAGTACAGCTAGCTGGTAGTGTTGTTGCTAGCTAGCAATGGCTGCTGTGTTGACTTTGTTTGAAAAACGGCGTCGCTGCGAACAAATGTAGCTGGCTAAAAAGGATATTGTATTTAGTTGCTACCGTTGCTAATAGCTACTGGCCAGCTAGTCCAGGAGGTGAGTTAGCTAGCTAGCCCATTTATACCCGGCACCGCCCAATACAATACTAACCTACAATAACTACATACAACAACTACCCACAACAACCCACGATGCCCTAGCTACAATACCCAACTACAATCTAAATACATAGTTTAAGCCTTACTCGACAAAGCCCAAGCTATGCATAAAGCCAAACTTACCCGACGCCAGCTGTCTGGGTGGCAGACAAGAAGACATTGCTCTTCTGCAATCAGTAGCTGTAATTAAGTACAGTAGCTACTAACTACCAAACGTTAATGCTTCAGATAATGAGGTTAGAAAAACAGCTGACGGTGGGGATGGTGTTCTTGGGGTCATAGGCAGCATTCCTCCTCCTCCAAACACGGTGAGTTGAGTTGATGCCAAAGAGCTCGATTTCGGTCTCATCTGATCACAACACTTTCACCCAGTTCTCCTCTGAATCATTCAGATGTTCATTGGCAAACTTCAGACGGGCCTATATATTTGCTTTCTTGAGCAGGGGGACCTTGTGGGCGCTGCAGGATTTCAGTCCTTCACGGCGTAATGTGTTACCAATTGTTTTCTTGGTGACTATGGTCCCAGCTGCCTTGAGATCATTGACAAGATCCTCCCGTGTAGTTCTGGGCTGATTCCTCACCGTTCTCATGATCATTGCAACTCCACGAGGTGAGATCTTGCATGGAGCCCCAGGCCGAGGGAGATTGGACAGTTCTTTTTGTGTTTCTTCCAGTTGCGAATAATCGCACCAACTGTTGTCACCTTCTCACCAAGCTGCTTGGCGATGGTCTTCTTAGCCCATTCCAGCCTTGTGTAGGTCTACAATCTTGTCCCTGACATCCTTGGAGAGCTCTTTGGTCTTGGCCATGGTGGAGAGTTGGGAATATGATTGATTGATTGCTTCTGTGGACAGGTGTCTTTTATACAGGTAACAAACTGAGATTAGAGTACTCCCTTTAAGAGTGTGCTCCTAATCTCTACTCGTTACCTGTATAAAAGACACCTGGAAGCCAGAAATCTTTCTGATTGAGAGGGGGTCAAATACTTATTTCCCTCATTAAAATGCAAATCAATTTATAACATTTTTGACATGCTTTTTTCTGGATTTTTTTGTTGTTATTCTGTCTCTCACTGTTCAAATAAACCTACCATTAAAATTATAGACTGATCATTTCTTTGTCAGTGGGCAAACGCACAAAATCAGCAGGGGATCAAATACTTTTTTCCCTCACTGTACGTGATTAGATTATGTTGAAATGGTGCTTGAATAGTGGAGGCAGTTCCTGTTTTCTTTGCTACTTGCGGTAACTCTCCGTGGTTCTAAATCAATAGTTGTTTAGTTGTCCGTAAATGTCGGAAACATTAACTTGCTGTAGGTAATGTAACTGTTTGTTACATGCAATATGTTTTGTGGACTTCACCGGACAGATGTTGCTCTCCGGTTTTGTAATGAAACAAATGTGTGGTTGAATATATTCTTCCACTGTGTCTTCTTATTGTCTTGGCCTTAGGCCTATATATCATGGTGTCAAGGCATACGAACTAACAGGTTATAGAGCAAACAACTCAATTACCACAACACATAGGTTGTAATATGGCTTTTTTTTCTGGATTGGCTTCCCCAGTGATTTTACCCACACACCGCTACTGATTGTGTGTAGATGTGTGAGAGAAAAAACATATATTTAATCAATTTTGAATTCAGGTTGTAGCACAACAAAATGTGGAATAAGTCAAGGGGTATGAATACTTTCTGAAGGAACTGTATATTACCATGCACATAAACCATGAGTTGCTGGGGTGTCTGCATTTCCCATTTGGCATGTCTCTTTTGTCCGCGGTTTGTAGCAGCACTGACAGCTGTATTGACATGACAACTGAGTTGGAGTTCAGAATGGATATGATGAGTAATGTAAACTTTTTTTCTGCTCCCTGATTCGACATTTCATACAGACAATTGCGTGAAATAGGAAGGATTTCTATCTCTTGCAATGCTATGCAACTAATTTGCAGCCAATTTTTTGGGGTGACACACGGAGCAACCCAGATTACACTTTGTTGCAAGCAACATGAATTGCATCCAGATTGCTTCGTGTAACATTGCCGTTACACACTGAACAGAAATATAAACGCAACATGTAAAGTGTTGGTCCCATGTTTCATGAGCTGAAATAAAATATCCCAGAAATCTGCCATACGCACAAAAAGCTTATTTCTCTCAAATTTTGCACACAATTTTACATCCCTATTTTTAATTTTAATTTCAATTTAAAAAAAAGTTTTACTTCTTTTTTGGGGGGATGGATCATCTTAACATTGCAGATAGATTGTATCTTCTATCAATGTAATTGTCTGCATCACTTCCAATCCCCATGCTTTTTATATATATACTCCCCTTTATTACTTTTTAACCCCGCCATCCTTTCCCTACTTGAGTTAATTAGTGAACAACAATGCCCAGGCCTCTACTTCCGGTCTACTTACTACTCTACACCTTATGGACACAGTTAATTTTACAATAATTCTATTATATATATATATATATTTATTTTTTTGCTCCTGAACTTCTTCTACTCTCAACCTCTCCGATCATTTTCATGGATATCCATCCGGTTTGCTTCTCATATGCCATATCTTTCTAACTGTGCTCTTTCCCAAAAGCTCCCAACATACAACCTATATACTTATTATGGACACAGTATGCTTACATTATTAGCTATCTTTTGTTATTATTTGTTGTTATTTGTTATTGAGTCCCATCGCTTCAACTCTATTCAATACCTCCCATCTATCTCTACTTAACACCATCCATATAGGATTTTCTATTTGCCATATATATTTCAACCCAGTACTGTGATGTTTTACAAAAAGTTCTGAACCTTTCTATTGTCATTGCTTCTACAGATTGTTAATTAAAAATAAACATTTTTTGCTAAAAGTATTATTATACACTGCTCAAAAAAAAGAAGGGTCTGGAGAACGTTCTCCACGCGTCTCCAGACTCTGTCACGTCTGTCACATGTGCTCAGAGTGAACCTGCTTTCATCTGTGAAGAGCACAGGGCGCAAGTGGTCGAATTTGCCAATCTTGGTGTTCTCCTGGCAAATGCCAAACGTCCTGCACGGTGTTGGGCTATAAGCACAACCCCCACCTGTGGACGTCGAGCCCCTCATACCACCCTCATGGAGTCTGTTTCTGACCGTTTGAGCAGACACATGCACATTTGTGGCCTGCTGGAGGTCATTTTTGCAGGGCTCTGGCAAGTGCTCCTCCTGCTCCTCCTTGCACAAAGGCGGAGGTAGCGGTCCTGCTGCTGGGTTGTTGCCCTCCACGGCCTCCTCCACGTCTCCCTGATGTACTGGCCTGTCTCCTGGTAGCGCCTCCATGCTCTGGACACTACGCTGACAGACACAGCAAACCTTCTTGCCACAGCTCGCATAGATGTGCCATCCTGGATGAGCTGCACTACCTGAGCCACTTGTTTGGGTTGTAGACTCCGTCTCATGCTACCACTAGAGTGAAAGCACCGCCAGCATTCAAAAGTGACCAAACATCAGCCAGGAAGCATAGGGAACTGAGAAGTGGTCTGTGGTCACCACCTGCAGAACCACTTCTTTATTGGGGGTGTCTTGCTAATTGCCTATAATTTCCACCTGTTGTCTATTCCATTTTGCACAACAGCATGTGAAATGTATTGTCAATCAGTGTTGCTTCCTAAGTGGACAGTTTGATTTCACAGAAGTGTGATTGACTTGGAGTTACATTGTGTTGTTTAAGTGTTCCCTTTATTTTTTTGAGCAGTGTATGTAGATCGATTATTATGACTTTTCAGATCACCCAGTAATGCTATCTGCAAGGTTAGCTCCAGGTAAATATTGCAATCCTTTAGCCATTCCTGGACCTGTGTCCAAAACAAAGCTACAAATGGACAGAACCAAAACAAATGATCTAATGATTCTGTCTCTTCACAGCAAAATCTGCAGAGCTGGGAAGATTGTATCCCCCATATAAATAACATTCTATTGGTAGCAAGAATTTTATATAATAATTTAAATTGAAAGATTCAAATTTTTGAATCCGGTGTCGTTTCAAGCAACATGAATTGCATCCAGATTGCTTCGTGTAACATTGCCGTTACACACTGAACAGAAATATAAACGCAACATGTAAATTGTTGGTTTCATGAGCTGAAATAAAAGATCCCAGAAATCTGCCATACGCACAAAAAGCTTATTTCTCTCAAATTTTGCACACACATTTGTTTACATCCCTGTTAGTGAGGTGTGACATATCAAGAAGCTGATGAAACAGCATGATCATTACACAGGTGCACCTTGTGCTGGGACAATAAAGGCCACTCTAAAATGTGCAGTTTTGTCCACAACCTACAAGCCACAGATGTCTCAAGTTTTGAGGGAGCATGCAATTGGCATACTGACAGCAGGAATGTCCACCAGTGCTGTTGCCAGAGAATTTAATGTTCATTTCTTTCTCTACCATAAGCCGCCTCCAATGTCCTTTTAGAGCATTTGGCAGTACGTCCAACCGGCCTCACAACCGCAGACCACGTGCTATGGCATCGTGTGGGCGAGCGGTTTACTGATGTCAACGTTGTGAACAGAGTACCCCATGGTGGCGGTGGGGTTATGGTATGGGCAGGCATAAGCTATGGACAACGAACACAATTGCATTTTATCGATAGCAATTTGAATGCACAGAGATACCGTGACGAGATCCTGAGGCCCATTGGTCGTACCATTCATCTGCCACCATCACCTCATGTTTCCACACATGATAATGCACGGCCCCATGTTGCAAGGATCTGTACACAATTCCTGGAAGCTAGAATGTCATCCATTGAGCATGTTTGGGATGCTCTGAATCAACATGTACGACAGCGTGTTCAGTTTCCACCAAAATCCAGCAACTTGGCGCAGCCATTGAAGAGGAGTGGGACAACATTCCACAGGCCACAATCAACAGCCTGATCAACTCTATGCTGACGCTTCGATGTCTCGCTGCTTGAGGCAAATGGTGGTCACACCAGATACTAACTGGTTTTCTGATCCACGCCCTACATTTTTATTTAAGGTATCTGTGACCAACAGATGCATATCTGTATTCCCTAGTCATGTGAAATCCATAGATTAGGGTTTAATGAATGTATTTTTCAATGTGACTGATTTGTTATATGACACTGCAACTCAGTAAAATCTTAAATTGTTGCATGTTGCGTTGATATTTTTGTTTAGTATAGAATATTAGCTCAAAACTATTGTGGAGCTCCTGCACCTGGGGTCATAAACAGTACCGGCACCCAAAATGAGTATCGCTACACATATTTCAGTCCAAGTTAAGCACCGGATAGTATAGAATAGAATACCATGGCCGATGCAGACCTTCTACATCCAGCAGATACCATAGTCACTTTACTCCCATGGCTGGCCTTGATCCTAACACAGCATCACCACATATGTGCTGTTCCAGAAGTGAGTTGTACTAGTGTGGGACATGCATATATGGGAATTGTGGAAAGTTGTGTGTCCTGGCCTTCAAGTAATCAGTGAATCTGAAGTTAACAGTCTGCGCTCACCAGCAGTCTGAGTTCCATCTCGCTCCAACTCATCACATTTCTGTCTGATTATTTTTTTATAAACAATTAGTGATGCAGCTACAGTACAAAACCTAAGGGTTTCACATTACCCTACACTAGGCTAGCTCTGTGAGATGGTTGTTTGAGGACAGGTGCAGTAGGTGCATTCAATCTTGCTGTTACTAGCAGGCCTTGACTGCACCTTTCGTGGCCCATGATGACGTGGTCCTATTATTCACCCTTACACAACACAACAAACCCTGAGCCCTCAGCTCCTAATTATATATTCAGACATAGACAGCGAGAGAGAGAGGCTGGCTAGCTAGGTATTCATGGATGAGATTAGACCTTCTACCTCATGTATTTTCAACCTGGACTCAGGTGTAGACGTAACATAGTAAAAGGAAATTTGTCTCCCCTAGTATGAAATGTTACGTTTCGTATGGTATGTATTAATTTGTGGATGTCCATCATCCATTTCATATGATATGTTACAAATGAGAATTAGTATAATATGTTACGAATTTGCAATACTTAGATATGTTCGAATTACAATTTGTTGTGGCTAACGTTAGCTAGATGGCTAATGCTAACGTTAGCTAGTTTTAGGTTTAATAGCAACAGCATAACACAATTCTCATCCAAATTGGAAAAATGTAGGCTACATTGGTCCTAGCGCTAACTGAGTAAAGACTGAGCTATTTACAATTCATCACATCATGGGTGACTTTCCTAAGTGATCAAAATAATTTGAGTTAAACACTTTCTAAAAGTGAAAGTAATCCGGTGGTCGTAGATTGTGTTATGCATGTATTTGTTTTTCTGCATCAACCAAACATAAGTAGAGATGACAAGATGAGTTGGGTCTGTTTGCATGTAATATGCATGTTGAAGGCAAAGGGTGTGTCGTCTACCATCATTCACTTCCGTAAGTTTACGTGAAAGAAATGAATGAACCATCCCTTCACCTCATTTTGCTATAACATCTTTGGTCTGACAGACGGTTTACGTGACACCCAGAAAGCAATGAATGACGTCAACAAACATGGCTCCACACATAGCCGGCAAATGGCTTAGCATTAGTGCAACTTTCAAAAAGTATTTACCGTGTCCATTACAGTGTTGGCAAGAAATCAGACTGCTTGATTTGTCACCAGCACTTGAAACATGTGAATAAAACAGTAAATAAAGAAATGATTACTACACAAAACCATTATGCTTCATACAGTGGGGAAAAAAAGTATTTAGTCAGCCACCAATTGTGCAAAGTTCTCCCCACTTAAAAAGATGAGAGGTATTTATTCATAGGTACACGTCAACTATGACAGACAAAAATGAGAAAAAAATCCAGAAAATCACATTGTAGGATTTTTTTAAATGCATTTATTTGCAAATGTAGGTGGAAAATAAGTATTTGGTCAATAACAAAAGTTTCTCAATACTTTGTTATATACCCTTTGTTGAGCAAGACACAGGTCAAACGTTTTTGTAAGTCTTCACACACTGTAGCTGGTATTTTGGCCCATTTCTCCATGCAGATCTCTTCTAGAGCAGTGATGTTTTGGGGCTGTGGCTAAGCAACACAGACTTTCAACTCCTCCAAAAAGATTTTCTATGGGGTTGAGATCTGGAGACTGGCTAGGCTTCTCCAGGACCTTGAAATGCTTCTTACGAAGCCACTCCTTCGATTGCCACGGCGGTGTGTTTGGGATCATTGTCATGCTGAAAGACACAGCCACGTTTCATCTTCAATGCCCTTGCTGATGGAAGGAGGTTTTCCTCAAAATCTCATGATACATGGCCCCATTCATTCTCTCAGCTTTACACGGATCAGTTCGTCCTTGTCCCTTTGCAGAAAAACAGCCCCAAAAGCATGATGTTTCCACCCCATGCTTCACAGTAGGTATGGTGTTCTTTGGATGCAACACAGCATTCTTTGCGTACCAACCACGACGAAGTTGAGTTTTTACCAAAAAGCCATATTTGGTTTTCCTCCGACCATGACACTCTACCAATCTCTTCAGGATCAACCAAACGCACTCTATCTGGCACTTGAGACGGCCTGGACATGTACTGGCTTAAGCAGGGGACACGTCTTGCTTGCAGGATTTGAGTCCCTGGCGGCGTAGTGTGTTACTGATGGTAGGCTTTGTTACTGGTCCCAGCTCTCTGCAGGTCATTCACCTCGGTCCCCTGTGTGGTTCTGGGATTTTTGCTCACCATTCTGTGCAGATCATTTTGATCCTGGGGTGAGGTCTGGCGTGGAGCCCCAGATCGAGGGAGATTATCAGTGGTCTTGTATGTCTTACATTTCCCAATAATTGCTCCCACATGTGGCTGATTTCTTCAAACCAAGCTGCTTACCTATTGCAGATTCAGTCTTCCCAGCCTGGTGCAGGTCTACAATTTTGTTTCTGGTGTCCTTTGACAGCTCTTTGGTCTTGGCTATAGTGGAGTTTGGAGTGTGACTGTTTGAGGTTGTGGACAGGTGTCTTTATACTGATAACAAGTTTAAACAGGTGCCATTAATACAGGTAACGATTGGAGGACAGAGGAGCCTCTTAAAGAAGAAGTTACAGGTCTGTGAGAGCCAGAAATCTTTCTTGTTTGTAGGTGACCAAATACTTATTTTCCACCATAATTTGCAATAATTCATAAAAAATCCTACAATGTGATTTTCCAGGATTTTCTTTTCTCAATTGGGCTGTCAGTAGTTGACGTGTACCTATGATGAAAATTACAGGCCTCTCTCATCTTTTAAGTGGGAGAACTTGCACAATTGGTGGCTGACTAAATACTTTTTTCCCCACTGT
>NW_025539608.1:0-12192 GCF_020615455.1 Coregonus clupeaformis | reverse complement strand
ATGGGAAACATATGTTTACATTGCTGTGCCAAGTGAAATCTCTCCCTCTCCTTCTCTCTCTTGCGCCTTCTTTCTCTTTCTCTCTCTCGCCATCTCTCTCTCGCTTATCTATCTATCTATCTCTCTCTCTCTCTCTCTCTCTCTCTCTCTCTCTCTCTCTTGCTCTCTCCCTCTCTCTTCTCTCTTCTTCCCTTCATTCTTTCTTCTCTCTCACCCCCCCTCTATCTCTCCCACTCCCTCTTTCTCTCTCTCTCACTGCCTGGGCATAGCTTTATTCAATATAAACAACAGATTGTAATGGAATTTATTCCTGATGTAATTGCACCTTTATAATATATACTATAGTATTGACTTGGATTGCTGTTTTCATGTGCATTATAACTACCCCGCCTGTTTCTGAATGGAAATGCATTGCATATATATATACTGTAGGCAGCGTGGTCAGTGTGAATCATACTACACTGGCTCTGACGCTCGTCGGATGTGGCAGGGCTTGAAAACTATTACAGACTACAAAGGGAAGCACAGCCGCGAGCTGCCCAGTGACACAAGCCTACCAGACGAGCTAAACCACTTCTATGCTCGCTTCGAGGCAAGCAACACTGAAGCATGCATGAGAGCACTCCAGCTGTTCCGGGACGACTATGTGATCACGCTCTCCGTAGCCGATGAGTAAGACTTTGCCAGGTCAACATTCACAAGGCCGGCAGGCCAGACGGATTACCAGGATGTGTACTCCGAGCATGTGCTGACCAACTGGCAAGTGTCTTCACTGACATTTTCAACATGTCCCTGACTGAGTCTGTAATACCAACATGTTTCAAGCAGACCACCATAGTCCCCGTGCCCAAGAACTCTAAGATAACCTGCCTAAATGACTACCGACCTGCAGCACTGACGCCTGTAGCCATGAAGTGCTTTGAAAGACTGGTCATGGCTCACATCAACAGCATAATCCCAGAAACCCTAGACCCACTCCAATTTGCATACTACCAACAGATCCACAGATGATGCAATCTCTATCGCACTCCACACTGCCCTTCCCACCTGGACAAGAGGAACACCTACGTGAGAATGCTATTCATTGACTACAGCTCAGCATTCAACACCATAGTGCCTCAAAGCTCATCACTAAGCTAAGGATCCTGACCAAACACCTCTGCAACTGATCCTGACTTCCTGGACGGGTCGCCCAGGTGGTATGGTAGGTAACAACACATCTGCCACACTGATCCTCAACACGGGGCCCCAGGGTGCGTGGCTCAGTCCTCCTACTCTCTGTCACTCCATGACTGCATGGCCAGGCACGACTCCAACACCATCATTAAGTTTGCCGACGACACAACAGTGGTAGGCCTGATCACCCACAACGATGAGACAGCCTATATGGAAAGGTCAGAGATCTGGCCGTGTGGTACAAGGACAACAACCTCTCCTCAACGTGACCAAGACAAAGGAGATGATTGTGAACTACAGGAAAAAAGAGGACTGAGCACGCCCCATTCTCATCGACGGCTGTAGTGGAACAGGTTGAGAGCTTCAAGTTCCTTGGTGTCCACATCACCAACAAACTATCATGGTCCAAACACACCAAGACAGTCGTGGAAGAGGGCACGACAAAGCCTATTCTCAGGAGACTAAAAAGATTTGGCATGGGTCCTCAGATCCTCAAAAATTCTACAGCTGCACCATCGAGAGCATCCTGACTGGTTGTATCACCGCCTGGTATGGCAACTGCTTGGCCTCTGACCGCAAGGCACTACAGAGGGTAGTGCGCACGCCCAGTACATCACAGGGCAAAGCTCCCTGCCATCCAGGACCTCTATACTCAGGCGGTGTCAGAGGAAGGCTCCTCAAAATTGTCAAAGACCTGAAACACCCTAGTCATAGACTGTTCCCTGCTAACGTGACGGCAAGCGGTACCGAGTGCCAAGTCTAGGTCCAAAAGACTTCAACAGCTTCTACCTCAAAGCCATAAGACACTCCTGAACAGCTAATCATGGCTACCCGGACTATTTGCACTGCTCCCCCCACCCCATACTTTAACGCTGCTGCTACTCTGTTATATTTATGCATAGTCACTTTTAACTCTACCCACATGTACATACACTAACTACTCAACTAGTCAGGCTCCTCACATTACTGACTATGCAACGGTACCCCCCTGTATATATAGCCTCCTACTGTCACTTTATTCTATTGTATATATAGCCTCCCTACTGTCACTTTATTTTTAACTTCTGCTCTTTTTTTTCTCAACACTTTTTGTTGTTGTTTTATTCTTACTTTTTTGTTTAAAATAAATGCACTGTTGGTTAAGGGCTGTGGGCAAGCATTTCACTGTAATGTCTGCACCTGTTGTATTCGGCGCATGTGACCAATACAATTTGATTTGATTTGATTAGATTTTATTTTGATTTGGAGAGAAGGGCAATTTGAGTATGTTTTACAGTAGTGAGCAGAAACGTCTTTATTTTTTTGTGGCCTTCAAACAAAACGTTACATTTGAAGGACATATTTAAGCAATAAGGCACCTCAGACTGTTCTTACGCACGATGCAATATGGAGTGCCTGGATACAGCCCTTAGCCGTGGTATATTGACCATATATCACAAACCCCTGAGGTGCCTTATTGCTATTAATAACTGGTTACCAACGTAATTAGAGCAGTACAAATACATGTTTTGTCATACCTGTGGTATACCACGGCTGTCAGCCAATCAGCATTCAGGGCTCGAACCACCCAGTTTATGATATCTCTTTTGGTCTATCCACAACGACATTTCTTGGATGAGAAGCAACTTCCTCCAAACTGATGATGTTAGATACAGCAGGTCTTGTAGTTTGGCAGGTGTTTGAAATGAATTTGTTTACTTGTTTTTCTCAGGTGAATGTTGTCACACACCTCTCAACACACACAGCCAGTAACATTCAAATGGCCAGTAACATTCAAATGGCCAGTAACATTCACACGGCCAGTAACATTCACACGGTCAGTAACACTCTACACGGCCAGTACCACACGGCCAGTAACATTCACACGGCCAGTAACACTCACACGGCCAGTAACACTCACACGCCAGTGTAACACTCACACGGCCAGTAACACTCACACGGCCAGTAATATTCCTAATGCCAGTAACACTACAAGGCCAGTAACATTCACACGGCCAGTAACACTCACGGCCAGTAACACTCACACGGCCAGTAACATTCACACGTGCCAGTAACATTCACACGGCCAGTAACACTCAACACGGTCAGTAACACTTACACGGCCAGTAACACTCACACGGCCAGTAACACTTACACGGCCAGTAATACTCACACGGCCAGTAACACTCACATGGCCAGTAACACTCACACGGCCAGTAACACTCACACGGCCAGTAACACTCACACGGCCAGTAACACTCACACGGCTTGTAATATTCTACACGGCCAGTAACACTCAAACGGCCAGTAACACTCACACGGCCAGTAACACTCACACGGTCAGCAACATTCACACGGCCAGTAACACTCACACGGCCAGTAACATTCCCACTGGCCAGTAACACCTCACACGGCTGGGTAACACTCACACGGCCAGTAACATTCCCACTGCCAGTAACAACACTCACACGGCCAGTAACACTACACGGCCGAACACTCACACGCCAGTAACACTACACGGCCAGTAACATTCACACGGCCAGTAACACTCACACGGCCAGTAACACACTCACACGGCCAGTAACACCACACGGCCAGTAACACTCACACGGCCAGTAACACTACACGGCCAGTAACACTCACACGGCCAGTAACACTAACACGGCCAGTAACATTCACACGGCCAGTAACACCTACACGGACAGTAACACTCACACGGCCAGTAACATTCCCACGGCCAGTAACACTACACGCCAGTAATATCTACACGGCCAGTAACACTCACACGGCCAGTAAAATATCTACACGTCAAGTAACACTCACATGCCAGTAACACCACACGGCCAGTAACACTCACACGGCCAGTAACACTCACACACGGCCAGTAACACTACACGTCAGTAACACTCACACTGCCAGTAACACTCACACGGCAGTAACACTCACACGGCTGGTAACATTCACACGGCCAGTAACACTCACACACAAGTAACACTCACATGGCCAGTAACACCACACGGCTGGGTAACACTCACACGGCTAGTAACACTCACACGGCCAGTAACACTAACACGGCCAGTAACATTTGTTACCAGGTTTGGCACAACTGTCCCCTGTCAGCCATGTCAGTCAGTGGTCAGAGTACCAGTTGAACCTATCACTGTTGCTACTGTATGTCAGACAGATTGTTTTGTATTTAAAATGTAAAATAGACCCGTGTGGTTCAGCCATGTTTATTTGCGTGAATTGCATGACAATTTTCTAATGTGATTATGATAGAGCTCATCTGTGTCAGCTCACAGAACCTTCAATGGAAAGAGCACTTAACATATTGAGTTGTGCTATATTCATTAAATTAAATGCAAATTCTCTGACTTAAGTAATTGTGGTGTAATTGTTTATGATAATATTTGTATTCTTCTAGATGAATAATAATAGCAGCAACATACTCACCAGTGGTTATTTTGTTGAAAGTTGCTGAGCTCTGATTGCAATTAACTATAATTGGAATTCTAATCACAAGCCAGATGGTAGCAATGCTGGAGGAATGATCATTTCACAGTCATTTAAAAAAAGAAAAACATCCAGATATATATTCCAATATGGATTTCAAACTACAGCCCTGTCCGCTTGAGACACAATTACATTGTGAATGGGGATGGATGGCTAGACTAGGAAGGCAGGGAGGGAGTAGATTATCCAGTATCTGGGCAGGCAGATGAGCAGAGGAGAAAATGGCGGCCAGATCTCCATCAGGGGATCAATTCATGGTGCGCGCTCTGTCACTTCCTGTGAAAAAGCACATTTCATGGTCCGTTTTCAAGAGATCCAGCTTCAGAGCTGCTCTTAAAAGATGGAGAGAGGATCTCTCTCTCTCTCTCTCTCTCTCTCCCCCCCCCCCCCCCCCCTCTCTCTCTCTCTCTCTCTCTCTCTCTCTGCACAGTTGCACTCACACTCTCTCTCTACAGCATACACACAACACACACAAGACACAAACATACACACACACACAGTCCTGCTCTGCTCTAACCTACATCTGCTGAGCATGGTGAATGCCTGTGTGTGTCAATTTTAAAAGAGGTTTAGCCGGTTGAGAGTTGAAAAAGCGTGGCAAGGGCTGAGTTTGTCAGCCCTGGCCCCATGCCTCACTCCCCCATCTCACCCCACGGAGCTTCCTCCCAATCGCTGTCCTCGGCACCCTCCACAGCTGAAGCTGTGCTCCTCTCCTGCTCGCTCCACGCGGTCATCAGGGGGCTCTTTGTCTGTGTGATAAGACAGGCTCCCGAGCATGGATCTGGGGGTCCCCTCTTCCTCTCCTCCACTCTGCAGTGTCAGCCTGAGGGACGGAGCCCCGCCGCTCTCAGCCTCCTCTCTCCGTGAAGCCACACTTTTAGCTATCCTATCACACACTGCACAGCCAGGCCACTAGCTGCCCTCCTCCTCCCCCCTCTCCTACAGTATATCCCTGTCCCTCTCTCCTCTCTCTTCAATTTATGAGTACTGTATTAAAGGGGCAAAATGTATTTTGCAGCCACATCTGCGAACAGTTAGTGTAATGGCCCATGGGTACCGTAGACAAAAACAATACTGATGCTAAATCCTGCCACGCCCACCACATTTATGCCTTTGTCTCAACTCATTTTAACACTGGAGTCAGTCGGCACTCAGCACAGCATGCCCTGTTTTCTCACAGTAAAACAGTAAAAAAACGTTTTTCCCCTTCCCTGAAGTTCGTGTTCAGAAGATTTGTATTTTGAGGCTCTCCTTCATTCCTGTTAATATTTCTTCCTGAAAGGTTTCTATTGTGGGAGTAATTAGCTGCTCATGGAAATGAATGAACACATATCAGATTAACCCTGCTTTTTAGATTACATTGGGAAATTGCTTTCAAATACACCATATTACTTTGGAGCTGCTGCTGCCCAATATAGCCAGCAGTCACACGGAAATCAGACGTGCTTGTAGGAGGGGTGGAATGTTACTGCCATGGTGGGGTGTGGTGGGGCGTAACACCAATAACACTATTGCTACGACAATAACCATTGTGAGCAGTAACACTTGTCATTACGGTTAACACTCGCTCCGTGGCTTTGCCATGTTAGAGAGGAGGGAACGGATCCTCACAACAGTCACAACTCTTGATCTGAAGTAGTCCATCCTGCTGTCACTTTTACAGGCTGTGTCACAGTGGTCATAAAGCTGCACACCATTTACCATGCTCTGCCACCTGCTTTATGAGCACTGACTGACTGGCCCAGTCCTCCACTCTCTCTCCTCTCCCTGTGTAAAGGACGTCACGCTACTTGCTTAGTGAATACCACTTCTCCTGATTCGGCTCACACCGAGGCTCCAACCCAGGACCTCTGCCTTGCTGGCACACGTGACCACCTCCTGGAAGTGTCTTACCAGTCGGCACTAGCTATTCTCTGGCAGACACTTCAAGGACAATTCAGGCTGAGGAATAAGTTTCACATGTCTCCATGTGCTACACCTGCATCTGAGGCTCTGTGTCAGTGGAAACCCCAGAATTAGAATAATGGTAATTTAATGTGATCTCTTAGGTGGCAACAGCATAACAGTCAGTATCTGGTGTAACGATCCCGGGCTGTCTGAGTCGGGTCCTGGTCGTAATCTCCAGTTTCCCCGAGGGTTCGGGAACGCCTCCGGGAGCGCTCTGGTTTCCGCACCTGCTTCCCATTAGCAATCTGCTACACCTGGGCCTAATCAGCACCTTTCTTAGGCTCGGGCCCAACATCCAGTTCCTGCCGGATCGTTAGCCATGAACAGTAGGTGTATCTGCGTATCAGTTAGAGTATCTAGCGTGAGTTTTGTTGTTTTGTACTTTGTTTATTTTTGTGTCCTTACCTCCTTTTGTTTCACCTGCAGTCACACGCCCGAACTTCCCACACTAACTCTGCCTGATGGTCGGCGCGGCCGCCGAAAGCCATCACTGGACCTTGCACTGCACCCCCAACCACCTGACATCCACGCCGCCCGCTCTGTCCCTGAATATTCTGCACCTTTTGTTTGTATCCGAATAAACCTCACTTTCGTTCAACCCTTGTCCTGGTCTGGGCGCTTTTGCCTGGCTGAGGGAACTGTGACAGAACGATCCGGCCAATTATGAACCCAGCCGACCTGGACTCCGTCTCTGCCATGCCATTACCCAGCAGGAGAAGATGTTGGGCCATCATAGCACGGTACTACAGGAGATCGCGTTGTCAGTTCGGAACCTTTCTACCGCCTGATGGAGGTCCAGAACCAACGCCAGTGTCCGGTGGAGGACCCACTGGCGGGCTTCACCCTATCTCGGCCTGCCGCTTCTGGAAGTTGTGTCCTCCGTGAGCCTAAGGTTCCGAATGAGAAATATGAGGGGGAGCTGGGAAGATGCCGTTTCCTTCCTTATGCAGTGTGGATTAGTGTTCGATCTACAGCCCTACTACTTATGCCGTAACTGACAAGGCTAGCATAGCCTTTTTGATTGAGTTGCTGCGTGGTTCTAGCGCTGAGTGGGCTTCAGCCGCTTGGGAACGACAGGATCCCTGCATGGCTTCATACCAGGGGTTCACGGGGCCGAGATGAGGAAGCTCTTCGACCATCTCCGCGTCCCGAGGGAGGGACGCAGCTAGGGCGTCTGTTTTCTCTTTTCACCAAGGAATCGCAGCGTGGCCGACTTTCTGATCGAGTTCAAGACGCTGGCTGTGGAGAGTGGGTGGAACGAGGAGTCTTTGCAAGCGGCCTTTACCAGGGCCTGTCGGAGCAGCCCAAGGATGAGTTGATCTCCTATCCGAGCCTAGTGACCTGGACAGCTTGCTAGTACCTTGTCTATTCGGTGGATAATCGAGTCCGAGAGCCGAAGGAGGGAGAAGCAATGGGGTCCTCGACCAATCGTCAGCTTCTCAGTTCTAGTCGGGTCGGGTGGATCAGAACACGCCGATCATTCTCCACCACTAAGGATTAGTGGAGAGGACCTCTCTCCCGATTCTGAACCCATGCAAGTGGGGCGGCACGGTTAACCAAGGAGGAGCGCCAACATAGACGTAAGACCAACTGCTGCTCTACTGTGGTCGCCGACATTACATCTCCACTTGTTCCCGCGGTCGCTAAACTGCCCGGCTCGCTAAAGTTGGGAGGACTTTTAGCGAGCCAGTTTCAACCTCTCAGTACCTCTGTCAGGCCCCAGCTCCCCGCTACCCTTGTGAACAGGAATCAGAGTTTAGCGCTAAACGCTTTTATCGATTCAGGTGCCGATGGAAGCTTTTTGATGCCGAACTGGTGGAACAGCAGGGGCTTTCAAGCTGAGCAATTGCCAGGAAGCCATTGAAGCGACTCACTCTGAACGGCAGTAGTCTGGCACGTATCACGAAGGCGAGGACTGGAACCGTTAAGATGCGTTGTCGGGTAATCATTCTGAGATGATTTCATTTTTTCATTCTGCCGCCTTCCCATGTTCCTCTGGTCCTTGGATACCCCTGGCTGAAGGAACACAACCCACGTCTCGAATGGGTGACGGGCAAGGCAACGAGTTGGAGCCGGTTGATTGTCATGCTAACTGTCTCAAGACTGCCTGCCCCCATCTCGGGTTCCCCAGTCAGGTGATTGAGGCTAAACCCCCAGATTTGTCCCTGGTTCCCGAGACATATCAATGCGATTTGGGGGAAGTTTTCAGTAAGCAGAAGGCTCTGTCACTTCCTCCCCACCGACCATAAGGATTGTGCCATCAACCTGGTTCCTGGAGCTGTCTACCCCAAGGGAAGGTTATACAGTATCTCCCGACCTGAACGTGGAGGCGTTGGAGACCACACTAGGAGTCCCTAGCTGCTGGTCTCCTCGGCCTGCCTCGCTTCATCACCTCCTGGGGGGCAGGATTCTTCTTTGTGGGAAAGAAGGATGGCTCTCTTCGACCGAGAGTGATTATCGGGGTTGGAATGACATCACGGCCAAGAACAAGTATCCCCTGCCCTTGATGAGTTCTGCCTTCGACTTATACAGGGTGCTACGGTGAATCACTAAGCTAGACCCACGTAATGCGTATCACCTGGTCCGGATCAGAGGGGGGGACGCAAAGAGGTTGGACGGGTTTCAATACACCGATGGGTCACCTCGAGTATCAGGTGATGCCTTGGACTGACCAATGCTCCAGCGGTATTCCAGAGTATGGTGAATGACGCCCTGAGAGATATGATCGGTCTCTTCGTGTTTGTTTACCTGGACACATTCTGATCTTTCTCGAAGGAACCTTCCGACCACGCTCCAGCAGGTCCGGCAGGTTCTGCAGCGATTGTTGGAGAATCGCCTGTTCGTGGAAGGCCGAGAAGTGCGAGTTTCACGCCCACACTACATCCTTTCGGCACATCATCTCCAGGGGTGAGGATTAGGATGGATCAGGAGAAGGTTAGAGCGGTTCTGGAATGGGCCCAGCCCGGGTACGAGATTGCAACTCCAGAGATTTTTGAGCTTATGCGAATTTCTACCGCAGATTCATCCGGGATTACAGCCGTGGGCCGGGCTCCATTAACTGCCTTGACTTCCAGCATCAGGACCTTCAAGTGGAATCCGGAGGCGGATCGAGCGCTTTCTGGGATTTGAAGAGGCGATTTATCACCAACGCACCGATTCTTCCTCTCAACCGGACACGCCCCCGGTCTTGCGCTGAAGTGGACGCGCCTGATGTGGGGAGTTAGCGCTATCCTGTGAGCGGCTGCCCACGGACAGTAAATCCATCCCTGCGCCTACTGCTCGCGCCTCATGGAGAGGAATTACGATGTGGGTAACCGGAGCTTCTCGCGGTGAAACTTGCCTTGGAGGAGTGGCGCCACTGGTTGGAGGGGGCGGAGCAAACCGCTTATTGTCTTGGGACTGACCACAAGAATCTTGGCTTACGTGCAATCGAAGCAACGCCCTCAACTCCCCTGGGCAGGCCAGGTGGGCGTTGTTTTTCGGACGATTCAAGTTTGTCCTGACGCTCCACCTGGATCTAAGAACGGGCAAGGCGGACGCCTTGTCCCCGGATGTTCTCCAAGACGGAGGAGAGTGGGTCCAAGACTGAGACAATTCTCCCCCGGAACTGCGTCGTGGGGAGGAGTTATGTGGGAGGATTGAGGAGGAGGTGCTGGGCGTCTCTTCGGACTCCAGCCCGGTCCGGGTAACGGTCCACCCGGTCGGGTTGTTTGTGCCTGAGTCGTTCTGGGTCTCTGCTGTTCTCAAATGGTCCCACGCCAGTAAGATGGCTTGTCACCTGGCGTGGCCTCGACAATGGCGTTTCTTCGCAGACGCTTTTGGTGGCTCCGCCGCGGCCGAGGATACTGGGTTTTGTGGCTGCCTGTCCAGTGTGTGCGCAGAATAAGAGTACCAATCGCTCTGGACTACTTCACCCCTTTCCTATTCCCCGGATGGTCGATCTGGCCCTGGACTTCGCCACGGGTTGCCCGCTTTGAGGGGAACACGGTCGTTCTGACTATCGTGGGACAGGTTCAGCAAGTTCGCCCACTTTGTGCCTATTGCCAAGCTTCCCTCTGCCCTCGAGACGCCCGAGATCCTGGTCAGGAGGTTTTCAGGGTCCACGGCTTGCCCAGTGATATCGCTTCCGACCGTGGCCCTCAGTTTACCTCTCTCTCTCTGTCTGGAAGTCCTTTTCTGTTTGGCCATTGGAGCTACAGTCAGATTCTCACATCTGGTTTTCACCCCCCAATCCAATGGTCAGGCATGGAGAGAGCCAACCAGAAGATGGAATCCGACGCTACGCTGTCTGGACCCTTCCCAACCCCACCTCCTGGGCTCTCTCAGTTGCCTTGGGCTGAGTATGCCCACAATACTCTCCCATACATCTGCCACTGGGATGTCTCCCTTCCAGTGCCTGTATGGCTACCAACTCCTCCTGTTCCCTTCTCTAGGAGAAGGAGCCTCTGTGCCTTCAGTCAGGCCCATGGCGCGCTGCCACCGACCTGGCATCGGCCAGAAAGGCACTCCTTAGAGGTTCGAACGGCATCAGCTCCAGGCGACCGCCGCCGGACCCCCGCCTCCCACCTATACCATCGGAGATAGGGGTTTGGTTGGCTACACGGGATCTTCCTGTATACGGACTGAGCTCCAGGCTGTTACCGAAGTTTATTGGTCCGTTTGTGGTGGAGAGAAGGTGATCAATCTAGTGGCAGTGCGACTCAAACTGCCAGGGTCAGCTCAGAGTCCATCCCACCTTTCATGTCTCCTGCCCCAAGCCTGTCTTCCTCAGTCCTCTGTTGCCTCCTCCGCCTCCGCCTCCTCCTCCTGGATGATCGAGGCAGTCCTGCCTACACGGTGCGCCGCATTATGGATTCCAGACGGCGGGGCCGGTTTCAGTATCTCGTGGGACTGGGGAGGGGTATGGGTCTCGAAGAGAGGAGTTGGATTCCGCGCGACAGGTCCTAGATGCGGATCTCATCAGGGACTTTTACCGCCTCCATCCTGGCGTCCGGGAGTCCGCCCGGTGGCGGTTCGCCGGAGGGGGTACTGTAACGATCCTGCTGTCTGAGCTCGGGTCCTGGTCGTAATCTCCAGTTTCCCGTAGGGCTCGGGAACGCTCCGGGGAGCGCTCTGGTTTCCGCACCTGCTTCCCATTAGCAATCTGGCACACCTGGGCCTCCAATCAGCACCTTTCTTAGGCTCTGGCCCAACATCCAGTTCCTGCCGGATCGCGAAGCCATGAACAGTAGGTGTATCTAAAAGGTATAGTTAGAGTATCTAGCGTGAGTTTTGTTGTTTTTGTACTTTGTTGTTTTGTGTCCTACTCCGTTTTTGTTTCACCTGCAGTCACATCGCCCGGAACCTTCACTCCCACCTCTGCCTGATGAGCCGGCGGCCGCCGAGCCATCACTCGACCTTGCACTGCACCCCCAACTACTCATCCACTGCCGCCCGCTCTGTCCCTGGAATATTCTGCACCTTTGTTTGTATCCGAATAAACCCTCACTTTCGCTCAACTCTCCTTGTCCTGGTCTGCTTTGGGGCCCTGGGCTGAGGGAACTGGGTGACATGGATAACGTGTGAAATGCTTGATAA
>NW_025539607.1:0-12192 GCF_020615455.1 Coregonus clupeaformis | reverse complement strand
AACAGAAATACCTTATTTACATACAGCGGGAAAAAAGTATTTAGTCAGCCACCAATTGTGCAAGTTCTCCACTTAAAAAGATGAGAGAGGCCTGTAATTTTCATCATAGGTACCGTCAACTATGACAGACAAAATGAGGGAAAAATCCAGAAAATCACATTGTAGGATTTTTATGAATTTATTTGCAAATTATGGTGGAAAATAAGTATTTGGTCAATAACAAAAGTTTCTCAATACTTTGTTATATACCCTTTGTTGGCAATGACACAGGTCAAACGTTTTCTGTAAGTCTTCACAAGGTTTTCACACACTGTTGCTGGTATTTTGGCCCATTCCTCCATGCAGATCTCCTCTAGAGCAGTGATGTTTTGGGGCTGTCATTCTGCAACACGGACTTTCAACTCCCCTCCAAAGATTTTTTATGGGGTTGAGATCTGGAGACTGGCTAAGCCACTCCAGGACCTTGAAATGCTTCTTACGAAGCCACTCCTTCGTTGCCCGGGCAGTGTGTTTGGGATCATTGTCATCGCTGAAAGACCCAGCCACGTTTCATCTTCAATGCCCTTGCTGATGGAAGGAGGTTTTCACTCAAAATCTCACGATACATGGCCCCCATTCATTCTCTCCTTTACAGGATCAGTCGTCCTGGTCCCTTTGCGCTAGAAAAACAGCCCCAAAGCATGATGTTTCCACCCCCCATGCTTCACAGTAGGTATGGTGTTCTTTGGATGCAACTCAGCATTCTTTGTCCTCAAACACGACGAGTTGAGTTTTTTCTATTTTGGTTTCATCTGACCATATGACATTCTCCCAATCCTCTTCTGGATCATCCAAATGCCTCTAGCAAACTTCAGACGGGCCTGGACATGTACTGGCTTAAGCAGGGGACACGTCTGGGCACTGCAGGATTTGAGTCCCTGGCGTGCGTAGTGTGTTACTGATGGTAGGCTTTGTTACTGGTCCCATCTCTCTGCAGGTCATTCACTAGGTCCCCCGTGTGGTTCTGGGATTTTGCTCACCGTTCTTGTGATCATTTTAACCCCACGGGGTGAGATCTTGCGTGGAGCCCCAGATCGAGGGGGAGATTATCAGTGGTCTTGTATGTCTTCCATTTCTAATAATTGCTCCCACAGTTGATTTCTTCAAACCAAGCTGCTTACCTATTGCAGATTCAGTCTTCCCAGCCTGGTGCAGGTCTACAATTTTGTTTCTGGTGTCCTTTGACAGCTCTTTGGTCTTAGCCATAGTGGAGTTTGGGAGGTGACTGTTTGAGGTTGTGGACAGGTGTCTTTTATACTGATAACAAGTTCAAACAGGTGCCATTAATACAGTAACGAGTGGAGGACAGAGGAGCCTCTTAAAGAAGAAGTTACAGGTCTGTGAGACCAGAAATCTTGCTTGTTTGTAGGTGACCAAATACTTATTTTCCACCATAATTTGCAAATAAATTCATTACAAAATCCTACAATGTGATTTTCTGGATTTTTTTTTTTCTCAATTTGTCTGTCATAGTTGACGTGTACATATGATGAACATTACAGGCCTCTCTCCCATCTTTCTAAGTGGGAGAACTTTCACAATTGGTGGCTGACTAAATACTTTTTCCCCCACTGTAAGTGTTCATACCATTTGCTATGAGACTCGAAATTGAGCTCAGGTGAATCCTGTTTCCATTGATCATCCCTGAGATGTTTCTACAACTTGATTGGAGTCCACCTGTGGTAAATTCAATTGATTGGACATGATTTGGAAAGGAACATACCTGACTATATAAGGTCCCACAGTTGACAGTGCATGTCAGAGCAAAAACCAAGCCATGAGGTCGAAGGAATTGTCCATAGAGCTCCGAGACAGGATTGTGTTGAGGCACAGATCTGGGGAAGGTTACCAAAACATTTCTGCAGCATTGAAGGTCCCCAAGAACACAGTGGCCTCCATCATTCTTAAATGGAAGAAGTTTGGAACCACCAAGACTCTTCCTATAGCTGGCCACCCGGCCAAAGTGAGCAAATGGGGGAGAAGGGCCTTGGTCAGGGAGTTGACCAAGAACCTGATGGTAACTCGAACAGAGCTACAGAGTTCCTCTGTGGAGATGGGGAGAACCTTCCAGAAGGACAACCATCTCTGCAGCACTCCACCAATCAGGCCTTTATGGTAGAGTGGCCAGACGGGAAGCCACTCCTCATTAAAAGCACATGACAGCCTGCTTGGAGTTTTCCAAAAGGCACTTAAAGGGACTCAGACCATGAGAAACAAGATTATCTGGTCTGATGAAACCAAGATTGAACTCTTTGGACTAAATGCCAGCGTCACGTCTGGAGAAAACCCTACGGTGAAGCATGGTGGTGGCAGCATCATGCTGTGGGGATGTTTTTCAGCGGCAGGGACAGGGGAGACTAATCAGGATTGAGGGAAAGATGAACGGAGCAAAGTACAGAGAGATCCTCGATGGACCTCAGACTGGGGTGAATGTTCACCTTCCAACAGGACAATGACCCTAAGCACACAGCCAAGACAACCCAGGAGTGGCTTCGGAACAAGTCTCTGAATGTCCTTGAGTGGACCAGCCAGAGCTCGGACTTGAACCCGATCGAACATCTCTGGAGACAACTGAAAATAGCTGTGCAGCGATGCTCCCAATCCAACCTGACAGAGCTTGAGAGTATCTACAGAGAAGAATGGGAGAAACTCTCCAAATACAGGTGTGCCAAGCTTGTAGTATCATACCCAAGAAAACTCAAGGCTGTAATCGCTGCCAAGGTGCTTCAACAAAGTACTGAGTAAAGGGTCTGAATTCTTATGTAAAATAGTTTTGCTTTGTCATTATGGGGTATTGTGTGTGGTTGATTAGGAAAAACCAATTTAATCCATTTTAGAATAAGGCTGTAACGAAACAAAATGTGATAAAAGTCAAAGGGGTCTGAATACTTTTCAAATGCACTGTACAACCCATGGCATACAAGGATGTGCCAGCAGTCTCTTGGGACATTCAATGGGACCACTTCATCTGCAGACAGCGTTTCGTAGCTCTCCTCTCTGAGGACAGACAACATTACAAAGGAACAGGCTTCATTTTATTACAATGAATCATAGTTTTCCTCTCTGGGGACTAGAACTGGATAATCTTTTCATAATGTCATCCCACAACTTGCCCTATCTAACTAGTACACATACTCCTGTTACTGACAGCTGGAGCAGAAAATCATTTCGCCCTCTTCCATTGTTGTTATCTACAAATGCATTTGGAGCATTGTTAACTTACAATGATAAACAGGCCTAAATCAGATAACAAGCTAATATGAAGTTACAGTGGGGAAAAAAGTATTTAGTCAGCCACCAATTGTGCGAAAAGTTCTCCCACTTAAAAAGATGAGAGAGGCCTGTAATTTTCATCATGGGTACATCGTCAACTATGACAGACAAATTGAGAATTTTTTTTGCAGAAAAATCACATTGTAGGATTTTTAATGAATTTATTTGCAAATTATGGTGGAAAATAAGTATTTTGTCACCTACAAACAAGCAAGATTTCTGGCTCTCACAGACCTGTAACTTCTTCTTTAAGAGGCTCCTCTGTCCTCCACTCGTTACCTGTATTAATGGCACTTGTTTGAACTTGTTATCAGTATAAAATACACCTGTCCACAACCTCAAACAGTCACACTCCAAACTCCACTATGGCCAAGACCAAAGAGCTGTCAAAGGACACCAGAAACAAAATTGTAGACCTGCACAGGCTGGGAAGACTGAATCTGCAATAGGTAAGCAGCTTGGTTTGAAGAAATCAACTGTGGGAGCAATTATTAGGAAATGGAAGACATACAAGACCACTTATAATCTCCCTCGATCTGGGGCTCCACGCAAGATCTCACCCCGTGGGTCAAAATGATCACAAGAACGGTAAGCAAAATCCCAGAACCACAAGGGGGACCTAGTGAATGACCTGCAGAGAGCTGGGACCGGGAAGTAACAAAGCCTACCATCAGTAACACACTACGCCGCCAGGGACTCAAATCCTGCAGTGCCAGACGTGTCCCCCTCGCCTTAAGCCAGTACATGTCCAGGCCCGTCCTGAAGTTTGCTAGAGTGCATTTGGATGATCCAGAAGAGGATTGGGAGAATGTCATATGGTCAGATGGAAACCAAAATATAACTTTTTGGTAAAAACTCAACTTCGTTGTGTTTGGAGGACAAAGAATGCTGAGTTGCATCCAAAGAACACCATACCTACTGTGAAGCATGGGGGTGGAAACATCATGCTTTGGGGCTGTTTTTCTGCAAAGGGACCAGGACGACTGATCCGTGTAAAGGAAAGAATGAATGGGGCCATGTATCGTGAGATTTTGAGTGAAAACCTCCTTCCATCAGCAAGGGCATTGAAGATGAACGTGGCTGGGTCTTTCAGCATGACAATGATCCCAAACACACCACCCGGGCAACGAAGGAGTGGCTTCGTAGCATTTCCGGTCCTGGAGTGGCCTAGCCAGTCTCCAGATCTCAACCCCATAGAAAATCTTTGGAGGGAGTTGAATGTCCGTGTTGCCCAGCGACAGCCCCCAAAACATCACTGCTCTAGAGGAGATCTCGTGGATGAATGGGCCAAAATACCAGCAACAGTGTGTGAAAACCTTGTGAAGACTTACAGAAAATGTTTGACCTGTGTCATTGCCAACAAAGGGTATATAACAAAGTATTGAGAAACTTTTGTTATTGACCAAATACTTATTTTCCACCATAATTTGCAAATAAATTCATTAAAAAAATCCTACAATGTGATTTTCTGGATTTTTTTTCTCATTTTGTCTGTCATATTTGACGTGTACCTATAATGAAAATTACAGGCCTCTCTCATCTTTTTTAAGTGGGAGAACTTGCTTTGTGGCTGACTAAATACTTTTTTCCCCCCACTGTAGCTAGCTGATGATGTATTACATTTACATTTACATTTTAGTCATTTAGCAGACGCTCTTATCCAGAGCGACTTACATTATTATTATTATTTTTTTTCATACTGGCCCCCCGTTAGATCGAACCCACAACCCTGGCGTTGCAAACGCCATGCTCTACATCCTGCCGCCATTCCCTCCCCTACCCTGGGCCGACGCTTGGGCCAAGTGCGCCGCCCCCATGGTCTCCGGTCGTGGCCGGCTACGACAGAGCCTGGATTCGAACCAGGATCTCTAGTGGCACAGCTAGCACTGCGATGCAGTGCCTTAGACCACTGCGCAAATGGCTACAAAAATGCAGAGGAGATCGGAATGAAATGAGCTAAGCATCTGGGAGAGGAGAGAGCAGGGCCTCCCTCACCAAAAACTTCTACCTCAGAAACTAAAATTGTTTCACTGAACCACCCGAACAAAAACTCTCCCAACTTCCACCTTTAGAAATCAGAATTGTTGTGAACCACAGCGGTTCAATGTTTAAAGGAATAGACTCAGCCCACTTTATTCAGCTAGCTAACTATGACACCATAGCTAACTAGCAAGCTAGCATCCAATAACAATAACACACCGTTTAGCACCAACACTTGGTCACAACAAACCACCAATAGTGTGATAACACACTAAACAGATCATTCGTGTCTGTGTCAAGTTCCTTTCATGACGCAGCAATGATTAAACGTTGGCTAGCTAGGACAAGTATATTGTATTTGGCTACTACCGTACAGTTAGCTGGTCGTGTTGGGTAGCTAGCAATGGCCACTGTGTTGACTTTGTTTGAAGAACGGCTAGCTCAGCTAGCGTACACCCGGCACACAATGGCTATTGTGTTGACTCTGACTGTTCGAACAGCCGGCAGGCCGAAGACACTGCCAAGACACACCAATAGTGATAACACACTAAACAGATCTTCGTTTCTGTGTCAAGTTCCTTTCATGGCGCAGCAATGATTAAACGTTGGCTAGCTAGGACAAGTATATTGTATTTAGCTACTACAGTACAGTTAGCTGGTCGTGTTGGTTTGGCCACTGTGTTGACTTTGTTTGAAGAACGGCTAGCTACGCTAGCCGTGCTACCCCGGCACACAATGGCTACTGTGTTGACTCTGACTCTGTTCGAAGAAACAGCTAGTTAGCTGTCTCTACAGCCGGCACGGCAAGACACTGCCAACCTACAGTAACTAACCACAACAACCCACGATGCCTAGCTATGATGCCGTAGCTAACTAGCAAGCTAGCATCCATTAACACACAATTTAGCACCAATACTTGGTTACAACAAACTGCCAAGAGTGTGTTAGCACACTAAACAGATAATTCATGTCCGTGTCTAGTTCCTATTACTTAGCTATAGAATGTAAAGTTGGCTGGCTAGCTCAGCTAGTAGCTCATTAGCCTACACACAGTGGCCTGCGTAGCTAGCTAGCTAGCTGTGCTAATAAAATATAAAAAAATACATTTTGAAAATGTATTTACTTACTTGAATAGGTTCACGTCTACGCCCACGCAGCGACCAATCTTTTGGAGCAAAGTGTTGTCAAGTGGATGCGCCGGCTTCTGGTCGATTCTGGCTCTCCAAACCAGTTTTTTAGATTCATAAATACTTTACGAAGCCTAAATAATCTAAATAGCAGACTTTTTTTTATCTACCAATTGATGCTGAAACTAAGACAAATAGGCATATATTTAGATGGCTTTCTTTCATTGATCCCTAATATTCTGAACCTGTTCTCTTGATATATTCTAGTGAGTCTGTTGACCAAAAATTCTAACTAAAAGGTATGGTTTAAAATAAATGTACTGAAAACCCTATTGAACAAAAAACTCCACAAGAAAATCTGTTGGCCAGGTCCAGTGGGAGCGTTTTCAGCTGTTGAATTAAATTATTCAGAGCGTGTTACGCGACTGAATAAGGAAGTCTGAATACCAAATACTGAGAAGTGCATAGGAAAGGCATGCATAGATGTATATTTCCTAAATCTGATCCGGAATAGGATTAGGGAATAGGAATAGTACACATATTAACAGGGATTCTGAGAATAATGAGGAAGGAGGAAGAAGGATAGGATTTGTCGCATTGGACAAGATATAGAAACAGACAATAAAAAAAACAAAATGAAAGCTTTTTAAGTTTCAACCCAACCTGACCTCCTGCTAGTTCAAACCACTGCATGAACACTGTTCTACTATGCTTCTGTGCAATAGGCCTACAATGCCTCATGGCAAATCTGTACATACCTTTTTAAGAGGCAGGCTGGGCTCTGGGATATCTTTCAGAGACAGTGCCTTAAAAGCAGACAATAAGTTGTGCCCTGTGTGGCTCTCTATCCTATAGGAAATCACCTTGCCCTTCCTTTACTCCTGCAACTATGTACCGCATTAATTTGTTCTAGTTTCCCCTAAAACTCTCTCTCTCTCTCGCTCCTCTCTCTCTTTCTCTCTCTCTCTCTCTCCTCTCTCTCTCGCTCCTCTCCTCTCTCTCTCTGCTCCCTCTCTCTCTCTCTCTCTCTCTCTCTGCTCCTCTCTCTCTTTCTCTTCTGCTCCTCTCTCTCTCTCTCTCTCTCTCTATCTCTCTCTCTCTCTCTCTCTGCTCCCTCTCTCTCTCTCTCTCTCTCTCGCTCCTCTCTCTCTCTGCTCCTCTCTCTCTCTCTCTCTCTCTCTGCTCCTCTCTCTCTCTCTCTCTCTGCTCTCTCTCTCTCTCTGCTCGTCTCTCTCTCTCGCTCTCTCTCTGCTCCTCTCTCTCTCTCTCTCTGCTCCTCTCTCTCTCTCTCTCTCCTCTCTCTCTCCTCCTCCTCTCTCTCTTTCTCTCTCTCTCTCTCCTCTCTCTCTCTCTCTCCTGCTCCCTCTCTCTCTCTCTCTCTCTCTGCTCCTCTCTCTCTCTCATCCTCCTCTCTCTCTCTTCCTCTCTCTCTCTCTCTCTCTGCTCCTCTCTCCCCTCTCTCTGCTCCTCTCTCTCTCTCTCTCTCTCCTCTCCCTCTCTCTGCTCCTCTCTCTCCTCTCTCTGCTCCTCTCTCTCTCTCTCTCTCGCGGCGAAACAACGTCAGGGTCCACACATCAGCAGATTGGGGGGGAAAAGGGGGTGAAGGAAGAGAGGAGGGGGGGGGGAGGAGGGGGAGGGGGGAGGAGGGGAGGGAGGAGTAGAGGAGGGGGGGAGGGGGAGAGGAGGGGATGGAGAAGCGAGGGAGGGCAGGAGCGAGACTTCAAAAGAACATGCGGGGGAAAGGGGGTTAACACTAGGATAGCGTCATCAATGACCACTGGGCTATAAGGAACTCTGTAGATGAACAGACAGATTACTTTTAGATAAGACTGTTTCACAGCCATTGTGTTGTCTATCAAACAGAGTACATTTTGGGATTATTTATTAACATTCCAACCCCCAAATGAGCCCTTTTCAGCCAATTTTGCGAGGGCCCCCTTCCTCCCTCTCTCCCCTCTCTTTCTGGCTATAACATTTTACATTTTATCATTTAGCCCTCTCCATTTATTTATACTACCTACCTGTCTCCACTGTTTCCCCTAAAACTGAGAGAGGATGGGAAGAGGAATTACAGTGCCTTCAGAAATTTTTCCCCCCTTGATGTTTTACACATTTTGTTTTGATTTTTCTGTCACTGGTGTACACAATTCCCCATAATTCAAAGTGAATTATGTTTTTAACTTTTTACTAATTCATTAAAGTAAATTCTTATTATATATTCATGCAAGCCTAAATAAGTTAAGACTAAATGTGCTAACAAGTCACATAATAAGTTGCATGGACTCACTCTATCGCAATATAGTCTAACATGATTTTTGAATCTACCTCATCTCTGTACCCCACACATACAATTATCTGTCATCCTCAGTCGAGGCAGTGAATTTCAAACACCCCCGATTCAACCACAAAAAGACCAGGGGGTTTTTCCAATGCAAAAGAAGGGCACATATTGGTAGATGGGTAAAGGGGAAAAAAGAGCAGACATTAATATCCCTTTGAGCATGGTGAAATTATGAATTACACTTTGGATGTTATCAATCACACCCATCACTACAAAAAGATACAGACGTCCTTCCTCACTCAGTTGCGAGAGAAGGGAAACGCTCAGAGATTTCACCATGAGGCCAATGGTGACTTTAAAACGTTACGGGTTTAATGCTGTGATGAAAAACCGAGATATCAACAACATTATAGTTACTCCACAACACTAACCTAAATGACAGAGTGAAAAAAAAGGAAACCTGTGCATAATAAATTATTCCAAAACATGCATCCTGTTTGCAACAAGGCCACTAAAAGTAAAACTGCAAAAAAATGTAGCAAGAAATTAACTTTATGTCCTAATACCAAGCGAACACAACCAATCAGTACCACTCTTCATATTGTGATTCCGAGGGCCTGTGTCCTGGGGGCGTTACATCCCCTGGGTGGCTGCAAACCCACTATGCTAGCCATCTGCTGGTATTCACTCCCACCCCCTCTTGCCAAATCTTCCCCGCATGGCCTGAAACAAATGAGGAGCCCGTGATAGCTGAAGGTTGGGGAAGGGAGGGCGCACAGTCTCCACCTGGCTCTCTGGAGGGACAAAGTGCTACTCCACTTCCATGAGGACTATAGATTTGGGATCCTTCTTTGGGAAATACTCCTTTGATTGCACCTGTGGAAATCACTGTGGACATTTGGAGGGCTTTTGCTGGGTTGGCCACTAGCTGCAACGTGGAAGACAGTAAGACTGGGGAAAAAGTTATTTGAGCGAGGGGAGAGTTATGATTTTGGATGTGGAAGGACATCCCTAACTGTTAACCCTTAGAGCCACCCAGAGAACAGTATTGTGTTATACTTTTCGTTAGTTTCACCCAACCTTTAATAAAATCCTTGTTTTGGTTGAACCTGGTCTCCTTGCACTACTTGAGCAATCCCGCTGAAAGGCTGTGTAGCCTCTCGTGACATCACAGGTGGTGGGGAGATAGGGCAACTCAAGCGTTAATAGTGCATGTCAGAGGAGGATACGATGTAATCCCCAGTTTTCCAAGTTGCTGTGTGACTCCCCCCCCGACTGAAATAGGACATATTAAAGCTTGTTGCTGTTCGCAAGCCCAGATGCCCGCAACTGGCTCTCTTGGAGGCAAAAAAAGCCACCTTCTGAAGGCAGGGATTGCAGTTGCAAGACGAGGTTGTCCAAATACCCACCTCAATAAACAAGTGACTTTATATCTAGGATGGGAGCTACACATGACATTAGCATACCTCGCATGCATTTAGCCCGCGCCACTAGGGAACTGCCCAGCAACGAGTGGGTTGGTTGTTAGCCCCCTTTCTAACCGGGGATCGCTGAATGCTGTCCGGGACCTGGGCCCTGACCAGGTTACTGACCTATGATCTATCTATCTCATTTACAAGTTTTATCACTTTCATGACCTTCCCACCCACCTCCTCGGCTAACTTGTCCGAATCGCAAAATTGATCCTTACCACGCTGGTGAGTTGTTATCCCGCGCCCTGCCTTATGAGCAAAGCGGTTCATCTCGGCCTTACACTGAAGTCTGATGAAGTGTGGAAAAATCCCAGCGATGCTAATCTTCCCAACCCGAGTCCCCCCCACCACAAATGGAAAACCCGTCCAAAGACCCCAAGGTCTCGACAGCCACGTCAGACTTATCCGGCTCCAGGGGGGCCAGAAACCCGGTCGGTACACCAGGGGGGGGGCTCCGACAGTGTTACGGTGTGGGGAGATGGACATATCTCCTGCAGTCTGGGAAACCCGATAACCTATGCCCACTGCGGAGTCCTCCAGCTCAGCACCCCACACCGTTTTGCCTCGCTCTTGGGAGTCGTAGATGGCGTCCCAGATCGACCCCCCACCACTGCCCGTCTGTGAATCCACCATGATGTGGAGGCCTTACTGGATTCTGTAGCCGCCACCTTGCTAAGATTTGAGTGGGCCCAACGTGTTCTACCCCGGGAAAGTCCTCCCAGTTTCCTTCTCCATACACCATACCCATCTTTCAATGTCCAGCCACGGGGAGATCCATACCCCGGGGTGGTTGATTCCCTCCCCGTCCCTGTGCCTAGTTGGCCAACGCCCACCTTTTACCCACTCTGGAGGGTCTCAGGAGTAACCCGTACCTCGAAGGAGAGGCAAGTCATCCTGGAAGGCTCCGGGTGCAATCCTCCATTACTCACTCCCCCGCTCTGATAGGGATGCAGTGCCCAACCACAGCACTACAGAATCTGACAAAACTGTCTGGTCTGAAGGGACCCTAGAGGTATCTTTTTAAAGCAACAGTTAGACATGAGACAGGTTAGATATCCTCCAGGCTAAACTCCAGCAACTCCTTCCTAAGCAACCGGGGGAGCTGGAGAGGCTCCGCAGACCATCGAGGGAGTGTGAGGGAGACCTCTGCCCAGTATAAGGGAGGTCAGAAGAGGCGGAGGAGAAGTACAAGGTGTTGGAGAACAAGATGAAAATCCGGAGGCAGAGAGAGAAGATACTTCTCAACAGAAGCTAAACTCTGCTAAACCAAGGCTGATCTTCATAAAAACTCGGGAAGACACAGGAGGCTGAGTCCCTGTCCTAAGTTGGGATGAACAGTCTGGCACACCCGCAATGCGGACCCCTCTCCCCGTGATGCCTTCTTCGCTGCCTTTACACGGACGTCGTCCCGAGAGGATGTGTGATGTCCGAGAGGCTGTGTCCTGGAGGGACGTTACATCCCCCTGAGGTGGCTGCAAACCCAGACCTTTAGCTCCATCTGCTGTATGGTCGAATCCACCCCTCTATGCCAATCTTCCCACGCAGCTGAAACAAATGAGGAGCTGATGAGCTGAAGGTTGGGGAGGGAAAACACAGTCTCCACCTGGGCTCTCTGGAGGACATTGCTGCACTCCACTTCCAGAGGAATATAAGGATTTGGAGATACTTACCTTTGAATACTCACTTTGGATATATGCACTGTGAAATGCGTGTGGACATTTGGAGCGTTTTGCTGGGTTGGCCACTAGCTGCAACGTGGAAGACAGTAAGACTGGGAAAAGTTATTTGAGCGGGGGAGAGTTATGATTTCCTGGATGTGAAAACATCCCTGAACTATTAACCCTTAAGGCCACGAACATATTGTGTTATACTTTCGTTGTTTCCCAACCTTTAATAAAATCCTTGTTTTGGTTGAACCTGGTCTCCTTGCACTACTTACATCCCGCTAAAGCTTTGCCTCTCGTACATCACATATTTTCACATGGTGGTCTGCATCATTTTGTATGCTTGTCATCGGCCA